>NC_057798.1:506981651-507016145 GCF_018294505.1 Triticum aestivum | reverse complement strand
GGCGGCGGCGGCTGCGGAAAGCAGTGGCGGCGGCGGCTCGACTGCGGCGGCTCGGGCTGCGGGCGGTGGTGGTGGCTAAGGGGGGGTGGCGGTATTTATAGGAGGGGGGTCCGGTGCCTTGGGGAAGGGGCAGGCAGCGGCGGAGTCCGAGCCGGACTCCGGCTGCGGCAGCGCGCGGAGGAAGGCGGCGGCGCGGGTGTGGGCCGGCCTGGCTCGGCTAGGCCTCGGCCCAGTCGGGCGCGGGAAGTTTTTTTTATATATAATTACGCCGGCAGAAATGAAATCCTAGAAAATAAAATAAAACCCTAAAAATGCCCAAACCAATTTTCACCGTCTAAATAAAATATTTAGAACGGAATGAACATTTTCTTGGCCCTAAATGCAATTTTGGAAAGCGTGCAAATTTTTGTAATGCAAATAAAATCTGAATAAAATCAACTAAGATCAAATAAATGATTTAAACATTTTTCCTCCAATATTTCAATTATTTTGGAGAAGTCATATTATCTCCTCTCATTTATTTTTGGTACGAAATATTTTTCGGAGAAAGAATAATTAAAATCAACAATCCTCGTTTCATTATTTGGTACGAAAATCCAAATATGAGACCGAAAAATCCCCAACTCTCTCCGAGGGTCCTTGAGTTGCTTAGGATTTTGAGGATTGCAAAACGGAAAAGAAATAAAATATGATATGCATGAATGACCTATGTATAACATTCCAAATTAAGAATTTGGGATGTTACACCGCCGCATACTGCTCTGTGTTTCCGCTAACAGTTATGACGCCGCGCGGACCAGGCATTTTAAGTTTAAGGCAGGCATAATTTCGCACTGCGTTAAAGCAAGCGAAGGCCGTTCTTCCGAGTAATGCATGATAACCGCTGCTGAAGGGAGCAATGTCGAAGAGTAGTTCCTCGCTTCTGAAGTTGTCGGGAGAACCGAATGTCACCTCTAATACGAGGGAGCCCCAGCAGCGGGCCTCAGCGCCTGGTATCAGTCCGTTAAAGGTGGTGTTACTTTGGCTTATTCTGGATGGGTTTATCCCCATCTTGCGGATAGTGTCCTGATATATCAGATTGATACTACGACCGTCGTCCATTAGGACTCGAGTGATTTGGTATCCATCAATTATTGGGTCGAGCACCAAGGCAGCCGATCCTACGTGCCGGACACTGGCCGGGTGGTCCATGTGATCAAAAGTGATCGGGCAGGCCTCCCAGGGGTTGGACTTGGGGGCAACGAACTCCATGTGAGTTGCGTGGACCATGTTTACTATTTTGACTTCTGGTGGGAATTTTTTCTGTCCCCCAGTGTTTGGCTGTCGGGGCTCATCCTCGTTTTCACTTGGCGTTTCCCTTCCTTTGTGTTTGGCATTTAACTTGCCGGCCTGCTTGAAGACCCAACATTCTCTGTGAGTATGATTTGCAGGTTTTTCGGGGGTGCCATGGATTTGACACAATCTGTCCAGGACTATATTCAGGCCGGACGGTTCCTCATTACTGCCCTTAAATGGCTTCTTTCTTTGGTCGGGTCGAGGGCCTCTGAATCCAGCATTGAACGTTGTGTCGTCCGAACTTTCTTCATTGTTTCGATGCTTGTGCTTATTGCATCGTGGTTTCCCGTTGCCATCTCGAATTTCGGATGTGCCTGGGTCGCTGGTGCTTCTACGTGCCAACCAGCTATCTTCGCCCGCACAAAAGTGGGTCATAAGGCTTGTTAAGGCCACCATCGTCCTTGGCTTTTCTTGGCCGAGGTGTCTGGCAAGCCACTCGTCCCAGATACTATGCTTGAAGGCCGCTAAGGCTTCAGCATCCGGACAATCAACAATTTGATTCTTCTTAGTGAGAAATTTGTTCCAAAGCTTACGGGCTGACTCTTCGGGCCGTTGTATTATGTGACTCAAATCGTCTGCATCCAGAGGTCGGACATAGGTCCCTTGGAAATTTGCCCTGAAAGCGTCCTCAAGTTCCTCCCAACTTCCAATTGAGTTTTCGGGGAGGCTTTTCAACCAATGCCGAGCTGGCCCTTTCAACTTGAGGGGAAGGTATTTGATGGCGTGGAGGTCGTCCAAACGAGCCATGTGTATGTGAAGGATAAAATCTTCAATCCAGACCCCAGGATCTGTCCTTCCGTCGTATGCCTCTATGTTCACGCGGTTGAATCCCTGTGGAAATTCGTGATCCAGCACCTCGCCGATGAAACACAGGGGGTGCGCAGCCCCTCTGTACCTGGACATGTTGTGGCATGCTATTGACGGTTGTTGTGTCCGGGTTTGATTCCGAACTGGTATTTGATCATTATGATTTTGGTGACCATAATTTTGTGCCGGAACTCGTCCTCTAGATCCGTAAATGGACCTGTTTGCACCAACCTTTTTGTCCAAGAGCTCACGTAGATCATGGGCTGTCTTGTGTGTGGCACCGGTGGCTGCTCTATCGCGGCCATGAGATGGTCGGTCCGGTTGATCAGCCGTGGCATTCTTTGGCGGAATGGGCTCTAAGGCTTCATTGTCAAATTCGGGCAGTAGCTTGCGCTTTGGGTAGCTCTTTGTGTGGCGATCGTCACCGTATTTTTCTTCAGTGTCTAGCACTTTCTTCCATCTTCGGTTGAGCGTGTCCTATGCGGTGTTAAGCCTTTGCTTCTGCTTCTTTAGGCTCCTTGCCGTGGCAATAAGCCTTCTGCGGAGGTTATCTTGTTCCAAACATTTTTCCGGGATGATGAATGCATCATCGACCGGACTCTCATCCTCTTCGGGGGCGGTTTGATGAGTTCGGCCCTCGGGGTCGCTATTATCAGGCGTCTGCTCTAGGCTGTGTTTGGCGTGACCTGGCTTATCCTGCTCCATTGCTGGGTCCATATGGTCGTTGTTGCCTTTCTAGTTGACCGGAGTGTCGACTTTTCTTGCATTGTTATTGCCATTTTTACTGTGACTGGACTTGGAGCGGCGCCTGCGCTGTCGTTTTGGTTTTTCTCCGGGGGTTTTGTCCTCCATTGTGTCCTTATTGTCACCTTGTCTTCTTTAGGCGTATCCACATGTAGACGTCATATGATGAAGTGGAAGTCCAATGCCCTGTGGGCGGTGGTTCCACATCGTCCCATGCATTGACGTCCATACCGTCGATGTTGTCAGAGTCGAAGTCAAGCATGTCTGTTAGGTCGTCGACAGTGGCTATGACATGGGTGGTGGGTGGGTCGTGAGTTTCTTTGTCGCACGTATCCCATTCAGGTCGGACATAGTTCGGCCAAGAGTCTTCTAATAAAGAAAGAGACCTTTGAGAGTTTAGCACGTCGCCTAAGGGCGAGTGCTGAAAAACATCCGCGGCGGTGAATTCCATGATTGGTGTCTGGTCAGTTACCACGGGCACGGATGTGCGTGGTCTGGAACCTACGGCCGGAGACAAGTCCGGGGGTCCGTCGACACAGATTTCCTTAGGAGTGGCATCTATGTTCGGCTCCAACACCGATGAGTGTGCGACCTCCGTGGAGGGGTCTATCCACCCGTCCTCGGATGGCACGATCTGCTCTGGATCGAAGTCTGGAGCGGTGGCAGGCACGATATCCTGAATAATGTCCAACGGCAGATATAAGTCATGCACATCACGATCGTTCGGTGTTCCTAACGTGGGCTCGAGTCTATCAAAGATCAAGTCTCCGCGGATGTCGGCAATGTAGTTTAGGTTTCCGAACCTGACCTGATGGCCAGGGGCGTAGCTGTCGATCTGCTCCAGGTGGCCAAGCGAGTTGGCCCGCGGTGTGAAGCCGCCGAACGCGAAGATCTGTCCGGGCAGAAAAGTCTCACCCTGGACCGTATTGTCGCCAATGATTGAAGGAGCCATCAAGCCTTATTGCGACAACACAGAGGAACTCTCAATGAAAGCACCAATGTCGGTGTCAAAACCGGCAGATCTCGGGTAGGGGGTCCCGAACTGTGCGTCTAAGGCTAATGGTAACAGGAGCTGGGGACACGATGTTTACCCAGGTTCAGGCCCTCTCGATGGAGGTAATACCCTACTTCCTGCTCAATTGATCTTGATGATATGAGTATTACAAGAGTTGATCTACCACGAGATCGTAGAGGCTAAACCCTAGAAGCTAGCCTATGATTATGATTGTCCTATCCTACGGACTAAACCCTCCGGTTTATATAGACACCGGAGGGGGCTAGGGTTACATAGAGTCGGTTATAGAGAAGGAGGTCTATTATCCGGATCGCCAAGCTTGCCTTCCATGCAAAGGAGAGTCCCATCCAGACACGGGACGAAGTCTTCAATCTTGTATCTTCATAGTCCAACAGTCCGGCCAAAGTACATAGTTTGGCTGTCCGAATACCCCCTTATCCAGGACTCCCTCAGTGGGCAATAGCCCGCCGGTGCATAGGCCCTGCACGGTCGGAACATCGTAAAAGGTGCCCGGACGGCGGCTAAGAGGTTGCCTCGGCGAAACACCGCGTTTTTTCTGGCAGGAAATGGCCTACCTAGCTGTGTTGGCGGTGAACGGCACCGGGATCGGCAGGGTGGCGGCCGAGCGCGGGGGTAGGAGGCGAATCTGGACGGGTGGCTTGAATTTTTGCCTGACAATGTGGCCCCAGGAATGCTTTTCCCTTGCGCCGAAGCCACCGAGTGCCCCCCAGTGCGCCGGGTTCGGCCTGCGATCGCCGGGTGCAAAAATGGGCCGAGCCGGCAGAATTCGGCTTCCTGGGTGCGCAACTGGGGCGATTTTTCAGCGCCGGCACGAAAAAAACCGCCTGGGGAGGGCCTCTTGGGGGCACGGCTGGAGATGATCTAAGTGTCACAAACAACCCTAGAGTTCGTAGTAAAATAACACCATCAGACACACATCAACCAAAACCTTAATGTCACCTAGATACTCCAATGTCACCTCAAGTATCCGTGGGTATGATTATACGATATGCATCACACAATCTCAGATTCATCTATTCAAACCAACACAAAGAACTTCAAAGAGTGCCCCAAAGTTTCTACCGGAGAGTCAAGATGAAAACGTGTGCCAACCCCTATGCATAGATTCCCAATGTCACGAAACCCACAAGTTGATCACCAAAACATACATCAAGTGAATCAATAGAATACCCCATTGTCACCACAGGTATCCCACACAAGACATACATCAAGTGTTCTAAAATCCTTAAAGACTCAATCCGATAAGATAACTTCAAAGGGAAACCTCAATCCATTACAAGAAGGTAGAGAGGGAGAAGCATCATAACATCCAACTATAATAGCAAAGCTTGCGATACATCAAGATCGTGCCAGATCAAGAACACGAGAGAGAGAGAGAGAGAGAGAGAGAGAGATCAAACACATAACTACTGGTACATACCCTCAGCCCCGAGGGTGAACTACTCCCTCCTCGTCATGGAGAGCACAGGGATGATGAAGATGGCCACCGATGATGGACCCCCCTCCAGCAGGGTGCCGGAATAGGGCCCCAATTGGTTTTTGTGGCTACAGAGGCTTGCGACGGTGGAACTCCTGATCTAGGTTATGTTCTGGAGGTTTCTGTATTTATAGGAATTTTTGGCGTCGGTCTCACGTCAGGGGGGTCTCCGAGTTATCCACGAGATAGGGGGCGCACCTAGGGGGTAGGGCGTGCCCTCCACCCTCGTGGATGGCTTGGGACTCTTCTGGCCCAACTCTTTCACTTGGGGGGGCTTCTTTTGGTCCATAAAAAATCCACAAAAATTGGCAGGTCAATTGGACTCTGTTTGGTATTCCTTTTCTATAAAACTCAAAAACAAGGAAAAAACAGAAACTGGCACTGGGCTCTAGGTTAATAGGTTAGTCCCCAAAAAATCATATAAAATAGCATATAAATGCATATAAAACATCCAAGATGGATAACATAATAGCATGGAACAATCAAAAATTATAGATACGTTGGAGATGTATCAAGCATCCCCAAGCTTAATTCCTGCTCGTCCTCGAGTAGGTAAATAATAAAAACAGATTTTTTGATGTGGAATGCTACCTAACATATTTATCAATGTAATCTTCTTTATTGTGGCATGAATGTTCAGATCCGAAAGATTCAAGACAAAATTTTAATATTGACATAAAAACAATAATACTTCAAGCATACTAACAAAGCAATCATATCTTCTCAAAATAACATGGCCAAAGAAAGCTATCCCTACGAAATCATATAGTCTGGCTATGCTCTATCTTCATCACACAAAATATTTAAATCATGCACAACCCCGATGACAAGCCAAGCAATTGTTTCATACTTTTGATGTTCTCAAACTTTTTCAATCTTCACGCAATACATGAGCGTGAGCCATGGACCTAGCACTATGGGTGGAATAGAATGGTGGTTGTGAAGAAGACAAAAGGAGAAGAAAGTCTCACATCAACTAGGCGTATCAACGGGCTATGGAGATGCCCATCAATAGATATTAATGTGAGTGAGTAGGGATTGCCATGCAACGGATGCACGAGAGCTATAAGTGTATGAAAGCTCAAAAAGAAACTAAGTGGGTGTGCATCCAACTCGCTTGCTCATGAAGACCTAGGGCACTTTGAGGAAGCCCATCATTGGAATATACAAGTCAAGTTCTATAATGAAAAATTCCCACTAGTATATGAAAGTGACAACATAGGAGACTCTCTATCGTGAAGATCATGGTGCTACTTTGAAGCACAAGTATGGTAAAAGGATAGTAGCATTACCCCTTCTCTCTTTTTCTCTCATTTTTTTGTTTTTTGGGCCTTCTCTTTTTTTATGGCCTCTCTTTTTCTTTTCTCTTTTTTTTAAATTTTTCGCCCGGAGTCTCATCCCGACTTGTGGGGGAATTGTAGTCTCCATCATCCTTTCTTCACTGGGACAATGCTCTAATAAATAAGATCATCACACTTTTATTTACTTACAACTCAAGAATTACAACTCGATACTTAGAACAAAATATGACTCTATATGAATGGCTCCGGCGGTGTACCGGGATGTGCAATGATTCAAGAGTGACATGTATGAAACAATTATGAACGGTGCCTTTGCCACAAATATGATGTCAACTACATGATCATGCAAAGCAATATGACAATGATGGAGCGTGTCATAATAAACGAAACGGTGGAAAGTTGCATGGCAATATATCTCGGAATGGCTATGGAAATGCCATAATAGGTAGGTAATGTGGCTGTTTTGAGGAAGGTATATGGTGGGTGTATGGTACCGACGAAAGTTGCGTGGTACTAGAGAGGCTAGCAATGGTGGAAGGGTGAGAGTGTGTAATCCATGGACTCAACATTAGTCATAAATAACTCACATACTTATTGCAAAAATCTATTAGTTATTGAAACGAAGTACTACACGCATGCTCCTCGGGGGAGGGTTGGTAGGATTTAACCATCGCGCGATCCCGACCTCCACACATAAGGAAGATAATCAATAAATAAATCATGCTCCAACTTCATCACATAACGGTTCACCATACGTGCATGCTACGGGAATCACAAACTTTAACACAAGTATCTATCAAATTCACAACTACTCTACTAGCATGACACTAATATCACCATCTTCATATCTCAAAACAATCATAAAGAATCAAACTTCTCATAGTATTCAATGCACTTTATATGAAAGTTTTTATTATATCCCTCTTGGATGCCCATCATATTAGGACTAATTTTATAACCAAAGCAAATTACCATGCTGTTTAAGACTCTCAAAATAATATAAGTGAAGCATGAGAGTTCATTTATTTATTCAAAATAAAACCACTGCCGTGCTCTAAAATATATAAGTGAAGGGCTAGAGAAAATGACAAACTACTCCAAAAGATATAAGTGAAGATCAATGAGTAGTTGAATAATTATGTAACTATATGAAGACTCTCTAACATTTAATAATTTCAGATATTGGCATATTATTCAAATATCAAGCAAGGCAAAATAAAATAAAATGACGCTCCAAGCAAAACACATATCATGTGGTGAATAAAAATATAGCTCCAAGTAAAGTTACCGATGAACGAAGACAAAAGAGGGGATGCCATCTGGGGCATCCCCAAGCTTAGGCTCTTGGTTTTCCTTGAATATTACCTTTGGGTGCCTTAGGCATCCCCAAGCTTAGGCTCTTGCCACTCTTTATTCCATGGTCCATCGAATCTTTACCCAAAACTTGAAAACTTCACAACACAAAACTCAATAGAAAACTCGTAAGCTCTGTTAGTATAAGAAAATAAATCACCACTTTTGGTACTGTTATGAACTCATTATAAATTCATATTGGTGTGATATCTACTGTATTCCAACTTCTCTATGGTTCATACCCTCCGATACTACTCATAGATTCATCAAAATAAGCAAACAACACATAGAAAACATAATCTGTCAAAAACAGAACAGTCTCTAGTAATCTGTAACTCTAGAATACTTATGTAACTCCAAATATTCTTAAATAAATTGTTGGACGTGAGGAATTTGTCTATTAATCTTCTGCAAAAAGAATCAACGTAAAATCACTCTTCTGTAAAAAAATGACATCTATTCTCGTGAGCGCAAAGTTTCTGTTTTTTACAGCAAGATCACATTAACTTTGACCCAAGTCTTCCCAAAGGTTCTACTTGGCACTTTATTGAAACAAAAGCTATAAAACATGATTACTACAGTAGCTTAATCATGTGAACACACAAAAACATTAGGGGTAAATGTTGGGTTGTCTCCCAACAAGCGCTTTTCTTTAATACCCTTTTAGCTAGGCATGATGATTTCAATGATGCTCACATAAAAGATAAGAATTGAAACATAATGGGAGCATCATGAAGAATATGACTAGCACATTTAAGTCTAACCCACTTCCTATGCATAGGGATTTTGTGAGCAAACAACTTATGGGAACAAGAATCAACTAGCATAGGAAGGCAAAACAAGCATAACTTCAAGATTTTCAACACATAGAGAGGAAACTTGATATTATTGCAATTCCTACAAGCATATATTCCTCCCTCATAATATTTTTCAGTAGCATCATTAATGAATTCAACAATATAACTATCACACAAATCATTATTTTCATGATCTACAAGCATAGAAATTTTATTACTCTCCACGTAAGCAAAACTCTTCTCATTCGGAATAGTTGTGGGAGTAAATTCAACATAATAACTATCATGTGAGGCATAATTCAATTGAAAATTATAATCAAGATGACAAGTTTCATGGTTATCATTCTTCTTTATAGCATACATGTCATCTCAATAATCATCATAGATAGCAACTTTGTTCTCATAATCAATTGGAACCTCTTCCAAAATAGTGGATTCATCACT
The DNA here is from genome assembly GCF_018294505.1 of Triticum aestivum. Taxonomy (NCBI): domain Eukaryota; kingdom Viridiplantae; phylum Streptophyta; class Magnoliopsida; order Poales; family Poaceae; genus Triticum; species Triticum aestivum. The sequence continues at coordinate 507,006,851 of NC_057798.1, read as the reverse complement.
TAATAAAGTCATGACCTCTCCAAATCCACTTTCATAATTATAACAATAAGATTCAACACCCTCCAAAATAGTGGGATCATTACTTCCTAAATTTGACACACTTCCAAACCCACTTTCATCAATATAATCATAAATAGGAGGCATGCTATCATCAAAATAAAATTTGCTCATCAAAACTTGGGGGACTAAAAATATCATCTTCATAAAACATAGCATCCCGAAGCTTGTGGCTTTGCATATCATTAGCGTCATGGATATTAAACTAATCCATACTAATAACATTGCAATCATGCTCATCATTCAAAGATTTAGTGCCAAACATTTTAATGCATTCTTCTTCTAGCACTTGAGCACAATTTTCCTTTCCAACATTTTCACGAAAGACATTAAAAAGATGAAGCATATGAGGCAAACTCAATTCCATTTTTGTGTAGTTTTCTATTATAGACTAAACTAGTGATAAAACAAGAAACTAAAAGATTCGATTGCAAGATCTAAAGATATACCTTCAAGCACTAACCTCCCTGGCAACGGCGCCAGAAAAGAGCTTGATGTCTGATACGTCTCCGACGTATCTACTTTTCCAAACACTTTTGCCCTTGTTTTGGACTCTAACTTGCATGATTTGAGTGAAACTAACCCGGACTGATGCTGTTTTCATAAGAACTGCCATGATGTTGTTTTATGTGTAGAAAAGAAAAGTTCTCGGAATGACCTGCAAATCCACGGAGGCACTTTTTGGAATTAATAAGAATTTCTGGGCGAAAGAAATACACCAGGGGGCCCAGGGCATGTCCACGAGACAGGGGGGCGCCCCCCCCCTGTAGGGCATGCCCCCCTATCTCGTGGGCCTCCTGGACCTCCACCGACCTCAACTCCAACTCTATATCTTCCGTCTCGCAAAGAAAAAAATCAGCGAGAAAGTTTTATCGCGTTTTACGACACGGAGCCGCCGCCAAGCCCTAATCTCTCTCGGGAGGGCTGATCTGGAGTCTGTTCGGGGCTCCGGAGAGGGGGATTCGTTGCCGTCGTCATCATCAACCATCCTCCATCACCAATTTTATGATGCTCACCGCCGTGTATGAGTAATTCCATCGTAGGCTTGCTGGACGGTGATGGGTTGGATGAGATTTACCATGTAATCAAGTTAGTTTTGTTAGGGTTTGATCCCTAGTATCCACTATGTTCTGAGATTGATGTTGCTATGACTTTGCTATGCTTAATGCTTGTCACTAGGGCCCGAGTGCCATGATTTCAGATCTGAACCTATTATGTTTTCATGAATATATGTGTGTTCTTGATCCTGTCTTGCAAGTCAATAGTCACCTATTATGTGTTATGATCCAACAACCCCGAAGTGACAATAATCGGGATACTTCTCGGTGATGACCATAGTTTGAGGAGTTCATGTATTCACCATGTGTTGATGCTTTGGTCCGGTTCTCTATTAAAAGGAGGCCTTAATATCCCTTAGTTTCCGCTAGGACCCCGCTGCCACGGGAGGGTAGGACAAAAGACGTCATACAAGTTCTTTTCCATAAGCACATATGACTATTTATGGAATACATGCCTACATTACATTGATGAATTGGAGCTAGTTCTGTGTCACCCTATGTTATAACTATTGCATGAGGAATCGCATCCGGCATGATTATCCATCACTGATCCATTGCCTACGAGCTTTTCCTATATTTTTCTTCAATTATTTACTTTTTTGTTGCTACTGCACAACTACTACAAAAACCCAAAAACATTTATTTTACTTTTGCTACTGTTACCATTACTATCATACCACTTTTGCTACTAAATACTCTATTGCAGATACTAAGTTATCCAGGTGTGGTTGAATTGACAACTCAACTGCTAATACTCAAGAATATTCTTTGGCTCCCCTTGTGTCGAATCAATAAATTTGGGTTGAATACTCTACCCTCGAAAGCTGTTGCGATCCCCTATACTTGTGGGTCATCAAGACTAATTTCTGGCGCCGTTACCGGGGAGCATAGCTCTATTCTCTGAGTCACTTGGGATTTATATCTGTTGATCACTATGAAGAACTTGAAAGACGCTAAGACCAAGATTTGGCCCTCAACTACGAGAGGAGGTAAGGAACTGCCATCTAGCTCTGCACTAGATTCTCCTTCTGTTATTAATAAGCTTGCGACGCCTAAACCTGCTACTGCTATGAATTCTGATATGTCGCATGTTATCGATGGTGCCACTTCTGCTTTGCATGATACTTATGATGAAACTACTTCTGTGCGTGATACTATTTTTCCATTAGGTGAATTTCTAGATGAACAACTTGCTAGAGTTAGGGGGAATGAAAATATTGAAGAACCTATTATTGATGATAGTGATGATGAAAGTTCCCCCAATGATTATGTATTACCTGTTGTTCCTAAGGGTTATGTTATGAATGAAGCAGCTGCTATGGAAATTCTTGCTTGCAATGATAGAAATGATCTTAAGAAACTATTAGCTAAATGGAAGCAGCGGTCTCTTAATGCTAGAATGAAACCCGATCCTGCTTTTGCTACTTCACCTATCTGTGTTACTGATAAGGATTATGAATTCTCTGTTGATCCGGATATTATTACTTTAGTTGAATCCGATCCTTTTTATGGCCTTGAATCTGAAACTGTTGTGGCACATCTTACCAAGTTGAATGATATAGCCACCCTATTTACTCATGATGAGAAGTCTCGCTATTTATACATCCTTAAGATATTTCCGTTCTCATTAAAGGGTGATGCTAAGACTTGGTATAATTCTCCTGGTTGTGTGCGTAGTCCCGAGGATATGATTTATTACTTCTCTGCTAAATATTTCCCTGCTCATAAGAAACAAGATGCTTTGCGGGAAATATATAATTTTGTGCAAATCAAAGAAGAGAGTCTCCCACAAGCTTGGGGGAGGCTCCTCCAATTACTTAATGCTTTGCCTGATCATCCTCTTAAGAAAAATGAAATACTTGATATCTTTTATAATGGACTAACCGGTGCTTCCAAGGACCACTTGGATAGTTGTGCTGGTTGTGTTTTCAGGGAAAGAACAGTCGACGAAGCTGAAATATTATTGAATAATATGTTGACTAATGAAAATAATTGGACTCTTCCTGAGCCAGTTCCTGAAGTAATTCCTGAACCAATTGAGCCAACTCCTGAGTCTATTCCTAAACCCACTCCAAAGAAGAGAGGTGTTTTATTTCTCAGTCCTGAAGATATGAAAGAGGCAAAGAAATCAATGAAAGAAAAAGGTATTAAAGCTGAAGATGTTAAGAATTTACCACCTATTGAAGAAATACATGGTCTTAATTTACCGCCTTAAGAACCACATTGTCTTGATAACCCGACACAGGTAGTAAAGGTAAATTCTCTCTATAGATATGATAAAGTTGAAATACCTTCTACTAAATTTCATAGCCCATGCTTAGATGAATTTGATGACTTTATGGCTAGACAAGAAAGTTTTAGTGCTTATGTTGAGAGAGTTAAAGAATAATGCTTTCGAGATAGGACGCGTAGGTGATAATATGGCTAGAGTTAAAGATGAACTTCACCGCGTTCGCAAATATGCTTCTATGGTTGCTACTCAAGTTGAGCAAGTACTCAAAGCTCAAAATGATTTGCTTGATGAATTGAATAATAAAAATGACTTTGCCGTTAGAGTGGCTACTAGAACTGGTAGAATGACTCAGGAACCTTTGTATCCTAAAGGCCACCCTAAAAGAATTGAACAGGATTCTCAGAATAATAATCTAGATGTTCCTAGTTCTTCTAAGAAGAAGAAAAAGAAGAATGATAGGACTTTGCAAACTTCTAGTGAACCTAATGTAGAAACACCTGAGAATCCTAATAATACTTCTATCTCTGATGCTGAAACACAATCCGGAGATGAACATGAACCTGATGATAATGCTATTAATGATGTTCATATAGATGCTCAACCTAGTAATAACAATGATGTAGAGATTGAACCTGTGGTTGATCCTGATAACCCACAATCAAAGAATCAACATTATGATAAGAGAGACTTTGTTGCTAGGAAGCACAGTAAAGAAAGAGAACCATGGGTTCAGAAACCCATGCCCTTTCCTCCTAAACCATCCAAGTCAAAGGATGATGAGGATTTTGAGCGCTTTGCTGAAATGATTAGACCTATTTTCTTACGTATGCGCTTAACTGATATGCTTAAAGTAAATCCTTATGCTAAGTATATGAAGGATATCATCACAAATAAAAGAAAGATACCGGAAGCTGAAATTTCCACCATGCTTGCTAATTACACTTTAAGGGTGGAATACCAAAGAAACTTGGAGATCCGGGTGTTCCAACTATACCATGCTCCATTAAAAGAAATTATGTTAGAACTGCTTTATGTGATCTTGGAGCCGGTGTTAGTGTTATGCCTCTCTCTTTATATCGTAGACTTGAATTGGATAAGTTGACATCTACTGAAATATCTTTGCAAATGGCTGATAAATCAACTGCTATACCTGTCGATATTTGTGAGGATGTGCCTGTTGTGGTTGCAAATGTCACTATCTTAACGGACTTTGTTATTCTTGATATTCCCGAGGACGATAGTATGTCTATTATCCTTGGTAGACCTTTTCTTAATACTGCAGGGGCTGTTATTGATTGCAACAAAGGCAATGTCACTTTCCATGTTAACGGCAATGAGCATACGGTACACTTTCCGAGGAAACAATCTCAAGTTCATAGCATCAATTCTATTGAAAAAGTTCCAACTATCATTTTTGGAGATTTTGAATTTCCTCTTCCTACTGTCAAGAAAAAATATGATATTCTTATTGTTGGGGATTTTCATATCCCCGTTGAGGTAACTTAGTGTTATTCGAAATTTCTCCGGTTCCGTGTTATTCGGAATGAGTTTGTTAACAAGACTTGATCAACATTGTTAGCGGGTTCATTTTGATGATCACGAGATGGATGAAACTAGAAGGCACAACCTTCTGTACCCTCTTTTTACTTTCTGTTAATTAGAATAAATAAAGTAAAAAATAGTATTATCCGTCTGTTATCTGAATTATCCATGCATTAAAAAGTAGTCCGAGAATAAAAGTGCTCCAAATGCCCTGCAAATTTAGTATGATTTTTTCTGGAATATTTGAGGATTTTAGGCACTCAAAACACTGCGGGAGGGGCAAGCACCAGGCCATGAGAGAGGAGGGCGACCCCCCCCCCTGTAGGGCGCGCCCCCTGTCTCGTGGGCCCCTGGTGGCTCCCCTCCACTTATGCCAGCACCCACACACTCCATCTTCTACCCAAAAAAATCCCCATCCAGCTCAAGCACGAGTTCTAGCTCGTTTTGCTGCGATTTTTGATCTCCTTGCTCAAAGCTCCATTCACAAAACTGCTTTTGGAGATTGTTGCTGGGTATGTGACTCCTCCATTTGTCCAATTAGCTTTTGTTCTAGTGCTTTATTCATTGCAAATCCTTGCTGTCTTGGTTACCATGTTCTTAAGCTTGCATGTTAAATTTTTGAGGTCCCAAGCAATTCCAATGCATGTTATGGGATCTAGGCACTTGTAGGAGTAGTTGATATCAATCTTGTTTAGTTTTATGCACTTTTATTTTGAAGTTACTAAAATTTTAGAAATTTTCAGAGAATGTTAAGGAAACTTTTGAGGGGCTCTTCTAGCCAAAGCTCCCAGGAAAAACAAGCTAAAGAGAAGGAAAAAGCCAAGTATAATCTTCCTCGCTTAGCGGAAGTACGACCGTGTGAATGGCCATGTGATGATTTTTTGAGAGAGGCTGAAATTCGTGAAGACTTTTATGCTTTACTCGAGACTGCAGGCCTCACCGGTTTCATCAACGACTGAATCGATCAGTATCTCTTACTCACCAATACTTTCATGCAAAACTTTTTTTTATCCTAAGAAGTCATCACCTGAAGTATCATTTCATTTATATGACGAGTTCAAAGAAATGTCTTTACGTCATTTTTGCGTGGTATGTAGGATACCTTATGAGGGAGAATTAGAGGAACCCCGTCATGAAGATGTGGTTGGCTTTGTTAATATTATTGTTGTAGAAGAGCCAAAGAAGGGTTCCGAAGCAAAAGTCTCTAGCATACACTTTCCTATTTTACGCTACTTTGCCATATTTGCTAGTAGATGCTTGATTGGTCGTGGGAATAGTGGAAACTTGAGTGTTCCTGATATTATCATTCTTCAGCATGCTTTGCTTGGATACAATAGTTTTAATATGGGTGCCGTCGTTGCTAAACGGCTAGCCCTTAATCGTACAAAAGGCCTCATATTTGGAGGTATCTATGCTTCACGTCTTGCTAAACATTTTCAGATACCCATTAGGCATCATGAGGAGGAGGAGATAAAATTGCCTCCTCACATTTTAGATTACAAGAGCATGGTAGCACACAAGTTTATTGTTGACAACAAAGATAGGATGCTCTTGTATAAAGTTAGATTCAATAAGAAACACTTTGAGATTATTATTTTGCCTGTGCCTCTGTTGTTTGATTTGCTTGCAGAAAAATTTCTCATTACACCGGAAGTAGTGAACAATCATCCAGCCCAAGCTTTTACTCCAGAACCTGAGCCGGAACCTGAACTGGACCCTTATTGTGCATCATCTGTCCAGTGGGATCCGGAGATGACCAGCCAGTGGTATCCTAATTACACCTCTCATTACACCGGGGAGAGTAGCGGAGGTCCCTGGTATTAGACCAACTTAGGCCAAAAGCCTAAGCTTGGGGGAGTACGTATTCCTCACCGACTTTACATTCATGTTCACACACTAGTCGTCGGTGCTCATACTCTTTCATTGTATTATCCATGCTAGTTTAAATTTCTTTTTCTAGTTTTCTTCTTGTGTGATTGATAAACCTTGAAAAAAACCCAAAAAATATTTAGTTTAATTTCCTTGCCTGTAGTAGGAATTAAAATGAAAAACCAAAAAGATTTCTCGTTCTTCTTTTACTTGTTGGGAGCTTTCCCCTGTAAATAGTTTTATGTTATTTTCTTTCCTTTGGGGGTCGAGAAGACCATATTGAAAATGCTTAGTGGCTCTTATATGCATGATTGTTTATTTAATTTAGAGCCTATATTACTTGTCTTCTCTGAGTTGATGCTTGCAGATTCCAGCTTAGTCCAATGCACGTGCACTCTTATTATTATACACATGTTCGGTCGTGCAAGTGAAAGGCAATAATGACGATATATGATGGACTTATTGGGATGAGAAAAGCTGGTACGAACTTGACCTCTCTTGTTTTTGTAAATATGATGAGTTCATCATTCCTGAGTCAGCCATTATGAAGTAAACATATTTGCAATGACATTTAGAGATTATAGTTACTTGTGCCATGCTTGATTAGCTATGAGTTATAATGGTTTACCTTGCATGCCAACATGCTATTAGAATGATTATGATGTGGTATGATGGGATGGTATCCTCCTTTGAATGAATCGAGTGACTCGACTTGGCACATGTTCACGCATGTAGTTGAATCAAATCAACATAGCCTTCGCGATATTGATGTTCATGGTGGATTATATCCTACTCATGCTTGTACTCGGTGTGAGTTAATTTTAATGCATGCTTACGACTGTTGTCGCTCTCTCAGTTGGTCGCTTCCCAGTCTTTTACTAGCCTTCACCTGTACTAAGCGGGAATACTACTTGTGCATCCAAACTCCTTGAACCCCAAAGTTGTTCCATATGAGTCCACTATACCTACCTATATGCGGTATTTACTTGCCGTTCCAAGTAAATTTGTATGTGCCAAACTCCAAACCTTCAAATGAAATTATGTTTGTATGCTCGAGTAGCTCATGTAACAACTAGGGTTGCCTATATCTTCCATGCTAGGTGGGTTATTCCCAGAGGAGTGGACGCCGCTCCTCATTCACGAGAAAGGGCCGGTAACCGGGATGCCCAGTCCCATGATCCAAAAAGATCAGTGCAAATCAAAATAATTAAACAAAACTCCCCCAGGGCTGTTGTATGTTGGAGGCACTCGTTGTTTCGAGCAAGCCATGGATTGATGCTTGTTGGTGGTTCGGGGAGTATAAACCTTTACCATTCTGTTTGGGAACTGCCTATAATGCATGTAGTTTGGAAGATACAGTCATCTCTTAGGTGTTGCGTTGACAGCAAAAGTATGCCGCTCAAAATGTTATTCAATCTCTATTTTAAAATTGAGCTCTGGCACCTCTACAAATCCCTGCTTCCCTCTGCAAAGGGCCCATCTATTTACTTTTATGTTGAGTCATCACCCTTCTTATTAAAAGCACCAGCTGGAGAGCACACTGTCATTTGCATTCATTGTTACTGGTTTATATTGCGTATGACTTGACTGGATCTCTTTTACCATGAATTGTAATGTTTAGTCAGTCCTTGATCTTTAAAGGTGCTCTGCATTTATGTTTTGCGGTCTCAGAAAGGGCTAGCGAGATACCATTTTTTATATCATGTTATGATTATTTTGAGAAAGTGTTGTCATCCGACTTTTATTATTATGGCTCGCTAGCTGATTATGCTATTGATGTGAGTAATTGTGAGACCGATGTGTTATTGTGAGTATGGTTAGTTCGTAATATTTGCTGAAACTTGAATGCTGGCTTTTCATGTTACAACAACAAGAGCAAACAGAGTTTGTAAAGGTTTTTCCTTATCACTTTCAGTTTATCAACTGAATTGCTTGAGGACAAGCAAAGGTTTAAGCTTGGGGCAGTTGATACGTCTCCAACGTATCTACTTTTTCAAACACTTTTGCCCTTGTTTTGGACTCTAACTTGCATGATTTGAGTGAAACTAACCCGGACTGACGCTGTTTTCAGTAGAACTACCATGATGTTGTTTTATGTGTAAAAAAGAAAAGTTCTCGGAATGACCTGCAAATCCACGAAGGCACTTTTTGGAATTAATAAGAATTTCTGGGCGAAAGAAATACACCAGAGGGCCCAGGGCCTGTCCACGAGACAGGGGGGCGCCCCCCTGTAGGGCGCGCCCCCCCTATCTCGTGGGCCCCCTAGACCTCCACCGACCACAACTCCAACTCTATATCTTCCGTCTCGCGGAGAAAAAAATCAGAGAGAAAGTTTCATCGTGTTTTACGACACAGAGCCGCCGCCAAGCCCTAATCTCTCTCGGGAGGGCTGATCTGGAGTCCGTTCGGGGCTCCGGAGAGGGGGATTCGTCGCCGTCGTCATCATCAACCATCCTCCATCACCAATTTCATGATGCTCACCGCTGTGTGTGAGTAATTCCATCGTACGCTTGCTGGACGGTGATGGGTTGGATGAGATTTACCATGTAATCAAGTTAGTTTTGTTAGGGTTTGATCCCTAGTATCCACTATGTTCTGAGATCGATGTTGCTATGACTTTGCTATGCTTAATGCTTGTCACTTGGGCCCGAGTGCCATGATTTCAGATCTGAACCTATTATGTTTTCATGAATATATGTGTGTTCTTGATCCTATCTTGCAAGTCTATAGTCACCTATTATGTGCTATGATCGGACAACCCCGAAGTGACAATAATCGGGATACTTCTCGGTGATGACCGTAGTTTGAGGAGTTCATGTATTCACCATGTGTTAATGCTTTGGTCCGGTTCTCTATTAAAAGGAGGCCTTAATATCCCTTAGTTTCCGCTATGACCCCGCTGCCACGGGAGGGTAGGACAAAAGACGGCATACAAGTTCTTTTCCATAAGCACGTATGACTATTTAGGGAATACATGCCTACATTACATTAATGAATTGGAGCTAGTTCTGTGTCACCTATGTTATAACTATTGCATGAGGAATCGCATCCGGCATAATTATCCATCACTGATCCATTGCCTACGAGCTTTTCGTGTATTGTTCTTCGATTATTTACTTTTCGGTTGCTACTGTTACAACTACTACAAAAACCCAAAAACATTTATCTTTACTATTGCTACTGTTACCATTACTATCGTACCACTTTTGCTACTAAATACTCTGTTGCAGATACTAAGTTATCCAGGTGTGGTTGAATTGACAACTCAACTGCTAATACTCAAGAATATTCTTTGGCTCCCCTTGTGTCGAATCAATAAATTTGGGTTGAATACTCTACCCTCGAAAGCTGTTGCGATCCCCTATACTTGTGGGTCATCAATGTCTACTAGACAACCTTCTTCTTGTAGGCGTTGTTGGGCCTCCAAGTGCAGAGGTTTTTAGGACAGTAGCAAATTTCCCTCAAGTGGATGACCTAAGGTTTATCAATCTATGGGAGGCGTAGGATGAAGATGGTCTCTCTCAAACAACCCTGCAACCAAATAACAAAGAGTCTCTTGTGTCCCCAACACACCCAATACAATGGTCAATTGTATAGGTGCACTAGTTCGGCGAAGAGATGGTGATACAAGTGCAATATGGAAGGTAGATATAGGTTTTTGCAATCTGAAAATATAAAAACAGAAAGGTAGCAAGTGATAAAAGTGAGCGTAAACGGTATTGAAATGCTTCAAAACAAGGCCTAGGGTTCATACTTTCACTAGTGCAAGTTCTCTCAACAATAATAACATAATTGGATCATATAAATATCCCTCAATATGGAACAAAGAGTCACTCCAAAGTCACTAATAGCGGAGAACGAATGAAGAGAATATTGTAGGGTACGAAACCACCTCAAAGTTATTCTTTCTGATCAATCCATTGGGCTATTCCTATAAGTGTCACAAACAACCCTAGAGTTCGTAGTAAAATAACACCTTAAGACACACATCAACCAAAACCCTAACGTCACCTAGATACTCCAATGTCACCTCAAGTATCTGCGGGTATAATTATACGATATGCATCACATAATCTTAGATTCATCTATTCAAACCAACACAAAGAAATTCAAAGAGTGCCCCAAAGTTTCTACTGGAGAGTCAAGACGAAAATGTGTGCCAACCCCTATGCATAGATTACCAAGGTCACGGAACCCGCAAGTTGATCACCAAAACATACATCAAGTGAATCAATAGAATACCCCATTGTCACCATAGGTATCCCATGCAAGACATGCATCAAGTGTTCTCAAATCCTTAAAGACTCAATCCGATAAGATAACTTCAAAGGGAAAACTCAATCCATTACAAGAAGGTAGAGGGGGAGAAGCATCATAAGATCCAACTATAATAGCAAAGCTCATGATACATCAAGATCATGCCACATCAAGAACACGAGAGAGAGAGAGAGAGAGAGAGAGAGAGAGAGATCAAACACATAACTAATTGTACATACCCTCAGCCCCGAGAGTGAACTACTCCCTCCTCGTCATGGAGAGCGCCGGGATGATGAAGATGGCCACCGGTGATGGATCCCCCCTCCGTCAAGGTGCCAGAATAGGGCCCCGATTGGTTTTTGGTGGCTACAGAGGCTTGCGGCGGCGGAACTTCCGATCTAGGTTATGTTCTGGAGGTTTCTGTATTTATAGGAATTTTTGGCGTCGGTCTCATGTCAGGGGGGTCTCCGAGTCATCCACGAGATAGGGGAGCGCCCAGGGGGGTAGGGCGCGCCCTCCACCCTCGTGGATGGCTCAGGACTCTTCTGGCCCAACTCTTTCACTTCGGGGGCTTCTTTTGGTCCATAAAAAATCCACAAAAATTGGCAGATCAATTGGACTCCGTTTGGTATTCCTTTTCTGTAAAACTCAAAAACAAGGAAAAAAACAGAAACTGGCACTAGGCTCTAGGTTAATAGGTTAGTCCCAAAAAATCATATAAAATAGCATATAAATGCATATAAAACATCCAAGATGGATAATATAATAGCATGGAACAATAAAAAATTATAGATACGTTGGAGACGTATCAGTATGCTATATGTATGGTATTCCTATGATATGATCCACGATGATCGAGTATGACAATATTGATGTAGTATGATGCTATGGTTCTTGCTTAAAAGCTCTTTTCTTATCTTTTCCTTTTGCTTAAAAGCTTGTTTGGCTCTTTATCTTTTGAGCTCTTTCGGTAGCCATGTATGCAAAACTTCACGAACCAAGATAGCAATTGTGTATATGCTATGACAACCTTGTGACACAAAAGATGATACCACAATATGGACACCAAGTTGATGGTATATGCAAAGATCACTAATGTGCACAAGTAACATTGCCGGCAATAATCAAAGGCTAGTCTCGATGGGTAAGTGACGCAAAAGGAAGGCTATGGGGTTATTAATGCAATGGCAAGGAGTAGACAAAGATGTTGTCGAAGTTACCGTCAATGTTTTTTTCTAGTGTAAGCAAGGATAGATGATGATGAAGTGGTCGGTGCCGATGACGAGTCCGTGGCGAAGATGACCGATAGTGAAGTTGATGTCGTAGTGCACGGTCTTCAGTATGTTGGCGAAGATGCTGCTGCACCGTAGTCGGAGTTGGCAAAGTAGCGAAAGTAGTCGAAGATGCGCAGACTCTTTGTCAAGGCCGGATGTTCCGGGGGAGACAGAAGGTCCGGGGTCCGGACGTTCCGGGATGGCCGAAAGGTCCGGTGGTCAGAAGTTCCGGGCGGGGCCGAAAGTTTCGGGGGTCGCGATTCTGCCAAGAACAGGAAATTTGAGGATCGTGGATTTGGGTAGAAAAACGTCGGGAAAACCCCAAATCAGAGGGGGGAAAGAAAAATTTTGGGTGGATGGGAGGGTGGGAAAGCTAGATCTACGTGCCACGCGAAATCCACGGATCAAATCCAACAAAACTATCACAAAAATAATTGGGAAGGCTATTTTGTGGGGATTTTCAAAATTAGGACAAATAACAACAAAAATAGTCTAGAAAACAAAGAGGGAGGCTCCAAAATCGTGATCAACATGGCTCATGATACCAAGATGATGTACGGTAGAACCCTAGATGCCCTATCTTTCACGATTGGAGCAGATCCTGTGAAGAACACGAAGAACACAAGGGGAAAACACGAGAGGGAACACGAGAGGATTCACTCAAACCAACAAGATTCGATTACACATGTGTTAGATCCTCGAAACACAAAGAGATACACAATCCATGATCAACAAAGGAAGATACACGTAGCAAGTTCTTCTCCGTGAGCAGGCCTTGAGGGGGGTAAGTTCTTCTCTGTGAGGAGGCCTTGAGGGGGTCTTCCCGTGAGTGGTCTTGAATCCACTTGGGGGATCTTCTCCCAAGAGGTCGTGAACTCCAATGGAGAAGGGCATCAAGTGGATAAGCAAAGCTCTATCTCTCAAATGAGCTAATCCTTTGCTAACCCCAAAACGTAGGTAGAAGAAGAGTATATATAGTCTAGGGGGCGAAGGGGTACATGGGCCTCAACCCAAGTCACTGCGCATAGGCAGGGCCGGAAGTTCCGGGCGCCGGAGGTTCCGGGCCAAGGTCAGGGGAGGGTCCGGCCTAACCAGAGAGTTGGCACGGTGGGAGATGGGCTGACGTCCGGGGGCCGGAAGGTCTGGGCAGGCCGGAGGTTCCGGGGACCGGAAGGTCCGGGCCAGGTTCCGGGCTAACTAGAGAGTTGGCGCGCCCGGGCTTGTCTGGGTCGTTGGAGGCCGGAAGTTCTGAGTCGGCCAGAGGTTCTGGAGGCCGGAAGTTCTGGGCTCTGGCCGAAAGTTTCGGGCTGATCAGAGAGTTGACGCATGTTCCTTCTTCCTCAGCTCTCGGCTTCGTGGCTTGTGCGTTTGTACCTAATCACACATAGTGTTTCTGACTTAGGCAGCAGCCATGTCTCCTCAAATGTAAGGGAAGCTCAAGTAGGAGAGATGTCACCTCGGATTGAATAACACATGATCGAGCTCTTGCTATGGGTCCACTTGGAGCTTGGGTAGTTGAGGTAGTGTCCATGGGGATGACCGTGGGATGCTCCGCATCAAAGTGCCTCCTTATTACTTGCAAAATAAAAATGATTCCTCCCCCTGACAGCCAGGACCCACCAGCTATATCTTCTCATGCAAGGAAGTGTGTCCTTATCCTCCCTGACAGCTGGGACCCATCCGGTCAAAGCGTACGTAGCGTTGTCTGTCTGGTCGCGAACGTGTATGTACATACTGGTCGATCGATCTCTCTACAACGATGAACCGTGGCCGAGCAAGCAGCGGAACGTGTAGTAGTAGAGCTCCCGACATAGCAGTTCAGGTAGTCTAGTCTAAACCGTGTACACGTATGTACAGCCAGATGCAAAAAAATACGGTCACATACATACATACGGGCGCGGTCTTGAACGCCTACTCGCGCAAACGTACGGCTAGGGCTTGTGTACATGGAGAGGCAATGGACGGCAGCAATAGCGTGCTGTTCATCAGAAGCCAACCTGCTGGGTCGGAACGGAGAAACTGCGTCGTGTTCATCGGGAGGCAACAGAATGCGTCGTGTTCATCGGGAGCCAACCGGCTTGGACGGAACAGCCGAAACGGGGTCCGGCGTACCGCAATACAGAGGAAATGGCCTTCTGTTCGACCGGCTACGATCAAAACGGGATCATGTTCATCAGGAGGGGTCTGGCGTACCGCAGTACGGAGGAAACAGACTTGTATTCGAGCTCCTACGGTCGAAACGGGGTGCTGTTGATCGGGAGGGGTGTGGCGTACCGCAAAACGGAGGAAACAGACTTGTGTTGGAGCACCTATGGTCGAAAAGGTGTCATGTTCATTCAGAGGTGTGTGGCGTACCGCAAAACGGGACTCCACGGGCTATTGTTCATCCACTGTCGACTTCCTCCAGCCTCCACCTGCTATAGTTCATCCACGGGGTCCTGTTCATCCAGTCTCCACCGGCTACTATTCAAACATCCCTCCACGGGGTCCTCTTCATCTGCCCCAACTAGCTCGAGTGTGGCGGCCTCCTTGATCGGGGTCCTGTTCATCCAGCGGCAACGGCCTACTACTACCACGGGGTCCTGTTCATCCAACCCCCACCAGGAACTGTTCATCCAACCCCCAACAATGGCCACTGGTCATCAAGAGGCAGGTTCGATCGGCTTCAGTTAGCAGCAACAGCGAAGGAATCGCTCGGGTTCAGTTAACAACCAGGGATCGATCGCTCGGGTTCAGTAAGCGAATGCCTCGCTCGGGTTCAGTTAGAGCCCAACGCCTCGCACACACACGCGTATGTGTATGAGAGAACCGCGCAATCCCTTTGTGCATCGCTCGGCCCCGACCACCTACCGTAACTGGGAACTCCCCGAAATTTTCCTCGCCCTCGCTTCTACCATAATTTTTTCTGTCATGGACGGACCAAAGAATGTCATGCAGGTGCGTCCCCGGCCCGCCCAGGACGAAAAGCCCATTTTCTATCATGATTTTTTGTCATAGAAGTAGGAGCCCGCCACATCTATGATGATAGATGGTTTTGTCACAATTATCATCACAAAAGTGTCATAAGCATGACAAAGAAAAAATTCATTCGGGCCAAAATGTCACGGATGTGTCTTTTTTGTAGTGTACTACTAATGCAGCTGAGTATGAAGCATTGCTCCATGGGCTCCGAATGGCCAAGGAAATGAACTTGAGCCAGGTTAGGTGTCTGGGCGCAGCAAGTTTCAGGAGTGAGATTCTAAAGACCCGCTTATGGTGGCTTATCGTTAGGCAGTAGATAGTATTGCTGGTCACTTTAAAGGTTATCAGGTGGATCACATAGACCGGTGAAAAAACGAGGCAGATGATGCATTGTCTCGGCTTGGATCACAGTGTAAGTCAGTCCCCCCCCCCCAATGTATTCCTTGATGTGCTGCACAATCCTTCTGTCAAATTACCTTCAGAGGAAGATCTTGCTATTCATGACCCAGGGGGACAATTGGTGGCTGCTCTTCGTGCTATTCCTGACAGGGTGATGCCTTATCTGGCCTACCTGACTCGAGGCGAGTTACTGAAAGATGAAAATCTGGCACGGTAGATCACAAGGCAGTCCAAGTCCATGACTATTATGAATGGCGAGTTACACATATGTAGTGTGACCGGCGTGTTCCAACGTTGTGTTTCTGCTGAAAAGGACGTGAAATCTTGCAAGAAATTCATGCAGGTGATTGTGGTCATCACATCGGGTCACGATCTTTATTGGCTAAGGTTTTTCGTCATGGGTTTTTCTGGTTGACGGCTCATGCTGATGCAGAAGACATCGTTAGCAAGTGTGATGGGTGTCAGAAATTTGCAAGGCAAGCTCATGTCTCGGCTCGGGAATTGCAGATGATTCCAATCACTTGGCCTTTTGCGGTATGGGGGCTTGATATGGTTGGGTCGTTCAAAAGGTATAAAGATAAGAAGACACACCTTTTGGTGGCGGCTGACAAGTTTATCAAGTGGATTGAAGCAGAGCCAGTTAGCAATTATGAAGCAGCGACTGCAGTTTAGTTTGTTAAAAACTGATCTTCCGCTTTGGTTATCCTCGTAGCATCATCACTGATAATGGGACAAAATTGTCTAAGGATGTTGTGAAGGAGTTCTGTCAAAGAGAACACATCTATCTTGATGTATCCTCGGTGGCTCGTCAATTATGCGGAAGCTTTGCAGAATTAATATGAAGCTACGCGACTAGAAATCGATCCCTATGATCGAAGTTATATACTCTATAACATAGGCCTCATACACACAAGCAATGGAGAGCATACAAAGGCTTTGGAATATTATTTCCGGGCACTAGAACGAAACCCCTTCTTACCGCAAGCTTTTAATAATATGGCCGTGATCTGTCATTACGTGTGACTATCTCCACTATAGAAAAAAAAGAGGATCAAATTTTCTAGTAAATACTAGAAAAAAGGGCTTTCTGCATAGGGATCGTAAAAACAACGATTTTTCCCTATCAGCTGTAGGAAGGAAGGACACTTCACGAGAATCAAAAAACGAAGAAAGTATGGCCTATACTACAGAGCGTGCTAACCAGGAAATACTACAAGCGATCAAGCCCCGGCTTATGGTTCCTCTGGAACGAACGCCGGGTTGTTGGGTTGAAGAGCTTCCTGCAGTACTTTGGAGTATCAGGACCACCCCCAACAGATCATTCGATGTTGAGGATGTGGATGATGATGCTAATGATGATGGTTGATGGCATAGTCTCCTTCATCGAGGGGCAATGGTGTGGCGGTGCCCTTATGCCAATTTTCCCATTTGGATCCCTTTCGGAGGTGAAGTGTCCTGCTTATGTTTCGTGGTTGTGGTCTCTCTATTCGTCTCACACAGGATTAAAGTAGTCGACTAGGGGGAGGCGGCGTTGTACGATAGCACACATCGTCTTCTCTCCTGGATAGATCTTTATTGTATTTATGACATCAATTAGCATTATTTCTACCCAAAAATGTGGGTCTTCTCATCGATGCTTAAATCTCTTGCTTCTTTGGGATCCTGGTGAAATCGGACAAAAAAGATGCATGAACACAAAAAATACAAAAAAGTCCTAAGAATAGAATGCAAAAACACAAGTTAAAAGTGATGCAAAATACACTTACTTATGTACACATTAACTTCGTATGCAGTATGCTTTGCAGCGGCCTGGTTATACGAAGTTGTTTACATTTGCTTGTAATTGACTGGAGCAATTTACTCCCCATCGGTGGGCAATTAGAGCGTGTTTGCTTAGTGGCCTCGATGCTGGATGACTGGCCTGGGCTCTGCCTCAAACCTGCCTGATATTTGTCTGGATGGTACATGCCATGGAAAATAAGACGTCTCCCTGGCCTCGGAGTCATATCAACATGATTAGGCCGATCCTAGTTTTTTAAAGGAAAATGCTTAGCCCAGGCAACATGATTAGCCTCGCCCAACTGTACAATTCATATGCATGGCCAGTTGCCTGGAACTGACAACAAACCATGAGCGGTAAGGTCCATTGGGTAAAAATTCTTTAAGCACTAAATGACAAAGTGGCCATCAGAAAGAAAAAAACGGCCCTAGGCTAGCCCGGTCAGGCAAAAAAGTCCACCATCCAAGGCTCAATCCAGGCAGCCAATTTCCCCGCACAATGTTTAGGACTTCAACCAAACAATCCCTTAGTCGTGTCGGCCCACCAACACCCTAGGCGAACTTTCTTTTCTCCCTCAGCCCATGGGCATTTCGTAAACGGTGCCTTCAGTGCTCGTTTATTCTTTTTTTTAGGGTGAGTGCCCATTTATTCGATTCCTGCAAATGGGCGCACAATACCACCTCCGCTCTGGGCAGGTCCATCTTATGTTTATTCTTCTTTTGTAAACCCTTCCAAAGAAAGAGTACCTGTGGAGATTCGAACACTTCACCCGTGCTTTCCTGTTGGAGATCAAACAACCGCGCTAACCAACCGGAAATCATTCCCGTTTGTGCTAATTACATTCTTTTATACTTCTTCTAATAGCTTGTTTGGTTTTATTTTTTTTCCTTTTGTTTTGGCCGGTTTTCTTCTGTTTTTTCTTCTTCTTTTCTTATTTAATTTCATGAACTTTTTTCATCGATGAACTTTTTTTAGGGAATTATTCATCTATGACCTTGTTCTAAACTGATGCACTTTTTTCGATTTTATGAACCTTTTTTCAAATTTGATGAACTTTTTAAAAATGATGAACTTTTTCAAATTCAATGAACTTTATTAAAAAAGGATGAATTTTTTCAAAATCAATGAAAAAATTCAGTTTTATGAACTTTATTTCAATTCGATGAAATTTCTTCACATTCTATAAGAAAATAAAATTCAGTGAACTTTTTTTTTCAAATTTGATGAACTTTTTTTAAATTTGAAGAATTCTTTAATTTTCATGATTTTTTTAAAATTCGTGAACTAGTTTTCAAATCCGTGAAGAAATTTGAACTTCAGAATTTTTCCTTCTTTCTGAATTTAGATTTTTTTACGTATTTTTTCAAAAGTTAATGGTTGACCGGTCAATCGTTGAATGATTGGTGTGCACTGGCGAGTGATTTTAGCTCTGTCTCGTGATGGGCAGGCCCATAGGAGCTCCCCAACCCATGTCTTGTTGATTTGTTTTTTGTAAATTCGGGACTTTTGTGTTGTATGAATCTTGCTATGTAGAGTCCGGGGTTTGCAGCTAATAAAATTATCTTTAATGAAAAAGATTATTATATGTCGTTTTGATCAGAGATATCCTAAAAAGGGAGGTCGAGCAAACCAAGCTACTAGTTTGGAAAATTGCAGCTCGATTGACTAGGTCACCAAGCTACTCCCTCTGTAAACTAATATAAAAGCGTTTAGATCACTACTTTAGTATTCTAAATGCTCTTACATTAGTTTACGGAGGAAGTACTTGTTTGGGAAACTGCAGCGTGTGGCCACATTTCATCTCTGAATTAAGCCACCAGCTGACCTCTATTATTAGCTTCTACAGTATGTTTGTATGTATACAAGTTGAGTAAAACATCGGGGTGTAATTCATAGTACGAAAACGCCGCCCGAAACCAGGAAGTATCAGTGGCTTTTCACACTGATCGTTCGACTATGGCTGATGCAGTGATGCGCCTATATGCGCAAGCACAGGCAGTTAGCTATCCCTAAAGAACCGCGCAGTTCTCCTGACAAGGTTCAGCCGAAGTTAAAGCCCTTTTTTTCCTTGAGATTATAATAATGTTAAGCCAGGTAGCAGTAATACTCAATAAACAATACTCTCCTTTGTGGGGGAATGAAAATTCTTTTGTGGGACTACCATCTACATAACCCACTTCTAACTATTAAAAGTAGGGAGAAGTATATTTCTCGTCCCTCAACTCTGTCGAGAGTATAGAAATGGTCCCTCAACTTCAAAACCATTAAATCTTAGTTCCTTAATTTTTGAAACCAGATAAGTTTAGTCCCTCGTCCCACTTGAGCTGGTTTCGTCTGACGTGGAAGCGGTTTTGACCAAAACTTGACACATAGTCCAAGTTTGACTGAGAAGATGACGTGTGGGCCCACTCATCAATCTACGGACAGATGAAATAAAAGTACAGGTTTGTGTTCAAACAGACCTCCAATCAGGTCAGCTTGCATGAAACTAGCTCGAGGCCTCGAGCCACACCCAAAAAAAAGGCGGAGCAGGTACTCGCTCGCCGGCGACCACCATTGTTGCTAGCCGGCCATGACAAGCGCCGCTCATCCGCAGCCCGCGCACCAACACGTTCTACTACGTCGGGCTCGCCGGCATATCCGTCGGCGACGAGGCCCTTTTCGTCCCAACCTCCGCCTTCGCCATGGATGACGCGGCTGCCACCCGCCTCCAGTCCTCCTCATGCTTGCCTCTGGGGTCTGGCTCCAATGTTATCGCCAGGACACTCCGGCGATCTCCTCCTCCGGCAAGCTCCAGTTCTCCCTGTAGACTTCCTATTTTTTTTCTTTCGTGAGTCACCATTTTGCTTCCGTGAGATGCATGGTTGTGCTTTCGCGAGAGGCAGGTTGTGCCTCTCGGAAACCAAAAAAACGCATTTTCTGTTTTTTTTTACGAGAGACACGTTTTGCTTCCGCGAGAAGCATGACCGTGCCTCCTCAGAAACGAAAAAAAATGTGTTTTCTCTCTTTTTTTCCTTCGGAGAGAGGCACGGTTTGCCTTCCGCGAGAGGCACGGTTGTGATTTCGTGAGAGGCACCGGCGTGCCTCTTTAGAAAAGGGAAAAACCCCGTGCTCTCGATTCGGTTTTTTTGTTTGGTTTTTTCCGTGAAAAAAAAGTTCGTCAAAACCTATCAACATGGGATCTAGTTTTGAAATCTGGGCGCGAGGAATCCAACGATTAAAAGATAAAACATTTAAGAGATCAAACGTTTTGATTAAACGGATCTATGAAAAAGGGAAAACTCTCTGGTTTCGACAAGTTGTTGCAACCTGGGAAGGTGGGAGTGATCTTTGAAATGAATACTCCTCAATTAGTGATTTCTGGAATGGAAGACAGCGTCGTGTCAAAGACGCATGTAGTGGGCCGGTCCAATAGTGAGTCGGTCATTTCTTTCAATTTCCTTCTTTTGTTCTTTTTTCTTTATGTTTTTTACATTTATTCATGTTTTGGGCAATTATTCTAAATTCAAACATTCCAAACCTAAAACTTATTGAATTTTCTTAAAAAATATGAATTTGGAAAATCGTTAATCCAATGTAAAAACTTTATTAGCGTCAATTTAAAAAATGTTGATGACATTCAAGAACAATGTTTGTGTCATTTCAAAATTTTAAATCGTGTTTCAAAAACTAACACATATTCGAAAAATGTTGGAAGACATATATTTAATTTTTTTAATCAAGTATATAACAAACCTGAATAAAGAAATCCAGATATATAGAGAAGATCTAGAACATGAATGGAAAAAATCAACACCAAAGAAAAATATTTCTAAAAATGTATTAAAAAGGTTGAATATGTACGAAAAAAATGTGCCTGCATTATGAAAAAAACTGTACATGGTGTAGGGAAATAGTAGAGTTCGAAAAACGTTAATAATTTTTGTAGAAAATTTAAATAGATATATAAAATATTTTAAAATGTATGAAAAATATAATACACATTAGAATATATGTTTAAAAAAATCATGTATTCAAAAAATATTCAATATGTACACAAAAATGTTTCAATTACATATGTAAAATGTTCGCGTATATGAAAAAATTAAACATGTATAAAAAGTAAAACGTAGAAAAACAATGAAACAAAAAAAAGAAAAACCAATTAAAAGAACAAAGAAAGAAACAAAAAACAAAGAAAACGTTAAAGAAACCAATGAAAACCAAGAAAGAAATGAATAAACCGATATAAACAAAAAAAAAGCTGGGGAAGAAACAAATAAATTTCTGAACACATCAACATCGAGCATTACGAACGCTAGAAATGGTTTCACCCACTATAGTACGGTACACAAAAAGCTTGAGGCGAGAAGTGAGTTACTCTCGCTATAAACATGATATAGTTCTCACTAGAGCTAAGTCTCGCCCATAGAGTTTCTATTAGGAATCGCCGACGGGCGAGCGACTATTGGGCAGCCCCATTAGCGTGGCTCGCTCGCTGCCCCTCATGTTGTTGTAGGTTGGCGTCGCTCCGGTTTTCTTTGGTTTATCTTTCCTTTGTTTTTTCATCGGTTTTCTTTGATTTTCAATGTTTTTGTTATACTTTGGTTTCTTTTTCACTGGTTTTCTTCCTTTGTTCTATATTTCTTCATTATACGTTGGTTTTCTTTGTTTTCTTTGATTTTCTTTGCTTTTTTTGCTTCTTTGCTACTCCCACCGTTCGGAAATACTTGTCGGAGAAATGGATGTATCTAGACATAATTTAGTTCTAGATACATCCATTTCTAACCATTTTCATGACAAGTAACTCCCAATGGAAGGAGTATATTTTATTGGATCTCTTTTTGAACACACTAATAAGATGCCCGTGCATTGCACGGAACATCAGAATGCATTTTTTTTATGAAACACATGTTTGTGATTGATCCATGCGGGAGTAGTCCCATGTAAAAACTAATGATATCTCGAGAAAGAGGAGAGATAAGGTGAGGAGTGAGGCATGGTGGTGATTGGTGGTCGGACAGAGCGGAGGCATGGGGAAGGACGACGCCGACAACTGCCACCATGTCAGATTGTTTCAGAGGCTTCCTTTTTTAATTGCTCAACAATGAGGTTGTGGGAGATAAGGATGAACGAGGGAAGGCCTTATCTGTAAATGTGGAAAGAGGTGCGGGTGTCTTTTTACAAAATTGTCATAGTTTGCTTTCTATTCGTCAGATATAGATCGAACGGTCTATATTGCAAGGTGGCAGACACACCATCACCACCAACTCATTTCTTTTATAAGAGTTAGAGATATCTACTTTTTCCCGATACACGATGTATATTTCTAGCGCAAACATGAAAACTATCTTTGATATACGCTGGATATTTTTCAAATTCACAATGTACATTTATTTTTGAATACATGTTTGAACACTTATTCGAATACATGGTAACATTTTCCAAATACATGTTCTACATTTGTTTACTAGCAGTGTATATTTTGTAAGTTACACGATCATTTTCCTACTTTGTATAAACAATTTTCATAATTTCAAGGACATTTTTTGGAAACACATGAATACTTATTTCAAATTCCATGTACATTTTTCTGAATCAAAGTACAAACATTTTACATTTTACATTGTGTAAACACTTTTTAAACTATCACACACATTTTCCAGAAATCCAAGATTATTTCTATAAAATAGTTATATTTTTTAGTATGACGAGCCATTTTTTATGTTCTGCAAACTTTTGTTCTACATTGTATATGCATTATTTGAAAATATTACAAACACATTTTTAAACTCGTGAACATTTTCTCAATGCATTGTACATTTTCTTAGAATGTACAAAACATTTTAAATATGTCAGAAACATTTTTCCTGAAACCAAGAATATTTCTTTTAAATATTTACATATTTAACCGATACAGCTTTTCTACAATACATAAACATTTATTCCGCATTGTATACACATTTTCAATGTCACAAACACATTTTTTAAACTCGTGAACATTAGTTAAAATATATCATAGATTTTCTTTGAATGTTATGTAACATTTTTTTTAGTTACGCGAACAATTTTTTGCATCGTGTATACACTCTTTTAAATGTCACATACAATATTTTAAAGTCGTAGAGTTTTTGAAATAAAACATACATTTTTGTTACACATGATTAATATTTTTCATACAAATGATCAACACTTTCTACTTTTTTCTTTATATTGTACATTATTCTTATACATTAGAAACATTTCTCTATACACGTTCAACATTTAGAATGCATGAGTAATATATTAAATTTTATGAAATGCGTTTTTGTAGTCTATATATTAAAAATAGTTCAAAATATAAACAATAGTAAAATATAAAGTAAAAGACGGCCACGTGACACTGGCATGATGTCAGCTTGATGCAGCCACGTGGTTACTTGTCCAGCCCAACAATAGCTCTCTGCAGCCAACCATAGAAGTTGATGCTGCATGGGGGCCTCCTAAGGGCATGACAACGGAGGCATCGGTTTGTGCTGCCCCATGCCCTCCACGAATGCATGAAACAGTGAGGCGCTAGCTTCAACCCGTACCTGCCCAACCTATTGGTCTCAAGCTATCATTTTTTATGGGTTCCATTTTCATCTCTCTCTTCCAACTTTTTACTTCTTTATTTCCAAGACTAGAAGAGGAGAAGCAGCAGATCTCTCTCCCTACCACTTTTTGCATCTCTTTTCTATTTTTCTAGACAAGGAACCTGGCTCTTCTGCAGGATGTAGCTTTAGTATGTAAACAGCCCGTTGCGTCAATTTGGGACCATCCAAATCTAGGTATCACTTGAGGCACCCGTGTAGCGTTGTACAAGCCCTAATCAACGCCGATTAGTAGATCTGACGCCCACCAAGCGCGTAAGCGGGCTACAATCACAAAAGCACATTCGTTTGCGCTCGTACTGGTCCTTCACGTGTATTGTTTCTTTCATTTTCGTTCTTTCGTTCGGTCATTCAGGAATTTTTATTTTTGCGAGTAAAAACATCGTTCAGGATTCTCCTTTGTTTGCCTAACAAAATGGATTTCTTTCGTGGATAGCTGTTTGAAACCCGGAGGGTGTATTTTATTTATTTTGCCTGAAAACAGAAAAAAATAAAGGAAAATAGGCTAGCCCAGAGCAGAGCAGAGAGTGAGCACGAGTTTGCAACTGTGTTGTAACGAGCGCCTGAAGCTTCAAATAGGAAATGCCGCACATACCTTCATAGAAGCTATATCTTGCTTATAACGAAATTTTAGTTCCCCTCGTCTTAAAAGTTGCCCGACTGCGCCGGCCTATCGCTGTAACATTGTGTTTGTTTTTTCTTCTTGTGTGTTCTTTCCGATTTTTTCATCGTTGTTTTTATCCGGGTTTTCACCATTTGGGGTCGGGGTTCTTTGTTTTTTTTCTTGTATTTATATTTTCTTTCTTTTATTTTTCATTTCTTTACTATTTTTTCACATTTCCTTTTCTTCTTCATTATACATTACTTTTTTTCACTGGTATTTTTTTCTCCTTTATATGTTGGTTTTCTTTATTTCTTCCTTGGTTTCTTCGTCTGATTCACCTTTATTTTTTGTTTGTTTGTTACTTTTAACTGTTTTTATCTTTCTTATTTTATTCTTTTCTTCTGTCTTCTTTGTTTTTTCGAGTTTTGAACCTTTTTGAATACATGGTCTTTATTGTTTGAATACATGATGAATATTTTTTAAAGAGAATATACATTTTTCATAAACAATGTATAGTTTTCGTATGCATTAGGAAAAAGAAATTAGACACATGTA
>NC_057798.1:506962167-506981388 GCF_018294505.1 Triticum aestivum | reverse complement strand
TCTTGATTAACATTTTCAAATTTTTCGTATACATATTTCATACTTTTTCATATACGTGAGAAATATTTTTTATACACATTAAGCAAATTTTAAAATGCTTGAATAAAGTATTCAAACGTTTTATTGAGAAAAATATAACAAAAAAAACTAAAAAAAGCAATAAACGAAAACAAAAAAGAAAAAGAAGAAAACAAAAATGAAGTTGTGGCCTGTGGCCTGGCGCGCTGGGCCGGACCAATTTTGTGCTTACCTTCAGGAGAGGCTATCTTGTATCAAGCGAGACATAGGGGGAGCTCCTATACGGCGCTGCAGGCGCCCGTTTGTGCTCCTTGCGCCTGCAGCGTCCAGTGCTTGGCCGGGCCACAAAACATGCAGTCGTGAAACGCAAAAAGCTCGCCAAAAAACGCAAAAATATATTGCTCCCTACAGGTTTCGAAGTCAACACATCAACTTCATGAACCGGTGCCGCTAGCCAGACGAGCTACTTACCATTAGTGATTTGTACCAGAGGCAAATATCTAATGACAAGGGAGCAATGCTATTTTATTGCACAGAACCATTCATCTATTGTACGACTAAATTGTTTTGAATTATTTGGTAAAAAGGTCGCGATTTTGAAAAAAGTTCTTCATATTGGAAGAAAAGTTCACAGACCTGAAAAACGTTTATTGATTTTTCAAAAAAGTTCATCGACTTTTGGTAGAAAGGTTCATCAAATTTTGAAAAATGTTCACAGATTTTGAACAGAGAAAATAATGGAATTTGATAACTGTTCATCGAATTTGAGAAAGGTTCATCCATTTTGATAAAAAGTTCAGCAATTTGAAAAAGGTTCATCGAATTTGAAAGAACGTTAATCAATTTTCAAAAAAGTTCATCGAATTGGAAAAAGTTCATCTAATTTGAAAAAAATTCACAACTTTGGAGAAAGTTCATAGATTTTGAAAAAAGTTCACAACTTTGAAAAAAGTTCATCGATTTTGAACAAAAAGTTCATGAATTTTTATTTTTTGATCAAATAAGAAAAAAAGTTCACTAATTTTGAAAAAAGTTCGTCGATTTTGAAGATAGTTCATCAATTTTGAAAAAAAAGTTCATCAATTTGAAAAAAAGAGCATCGAATTTGAAAATGAGTTCGAAATTTTTAAAAAGTATGTCCATTTTAAAAAAGAAAGTACGCCAACCAGGAAGAATGAAAAAGAAAAAAGAAAAAGAAAAAGAAGAAGAAGAAGAAGAAAAGAGGAAAGGAACAAAAGATGGAAAGATAAGTTTAGTCACGTGAAGCTTGCTGGCCGGGTGGTCCGTGCACTGTAGTTCAAATCAGGAGGTGGCTGGTTCGAGTAGCAGTACACATCTTCACCAGTTTTTCGTTTTGAAGAAACAGAAATAAAAAGTAGATGGGCCGGCCCAGCTTGCAGCGCTGCAGGCGCCCGTTAGCAAAATGAGCTATAACTGGCGAGAGGTGATTCCTATATGACGCTCGTTAGCGTCAAATCTTCGTGGCTTCGCTGAAGAAGCAAGACTTATCGCCTCCACTTGGGCCGGCCCACGATTCAGATTCGCATCTGTTTCTTCGTTGCGGTCGTACCTGTTTCTTCGTTGCGGGATCTTGGAACCTCCGGTTTTGGGAACTTTCTAGAAGGTTCCCTAGACCGGTTTTGGGAACTTTCGGTTTTGGGAACTTTCTAGAAGGTTCCCTGTACCTTTTTTCTGTTATGTTTTTACTATGGTTTATTCTATTTTCGAATTTTTTTTCTTCTTTTTCTTTTTCTCTACTTATTCCTTATTTTCTTTTCTTTTTTCTTTTTGTACTGTTTCTTTTCTCTGTTTAATATTTTTTTAGTATATAAAAGGTCCACCATGTATTAAAAGATGTTCATCGTATATTAAAAAAGTATTCACCTTATATTATTAAAAAAAATTGTTCATCATAGATTAAGAAATTGTTCACCTTGTATTTTAAACTTGTTCATCGTATATCAAGAAATTTGTTCAACGCACACTATGAAATGTTTATTGTGTATTTGGAAAACTTGTTCAGTGTATATCACATAAATGTTCAATATGTTTTTACAAATTGTTCATCGTATATTACAGAAACGTTCAATGTATATTTAAAAATTGTTCAGCCTATATAACAAAAATTGTTCATGTTTTCAATTTTTGTTCACTTTTTTAAAAATTCGTGTTTTAGAAGTTGTTCGAGTTTTGATTTTTTTTTTCACATGTAAACAACTATTGGCTTTTTTGAAGGAAATTTGTTCACATTTTTCCAAGTGGAACTTTTTTAAAACGGGTCCGCTTCAGTAGCTATTACTTAAAAGTTTGCGCTGCATTCTGGCTTAGTAGAGATGGCTAGGTCGAATGGTTAGCAACCGTAGTTTGTAGCGTGCGGGATGGAGTTCGAGTCCAGGATCCTCCTTAATTTTCGTGAGTATTTTTTTACATTCAGCGCCTACAAATGGGCCAGCCCGTTTTGCATGCTCTGCACCACAAAATAATAAGAAAAACTTCAGGGAGGGGCCGATCAAACATGTGCTGCAACGACACGAACAAGGCAATGTAGGGGTATTTTTAGAACCTCCAAATCTTTCTTTTAAAAGCGTGAACATTTTTCTAAAACACAAACAAAATTTGGAATTCCAAACATTTTTCAAAAAAACAACAAAAAAAAGAAACCACAAAAGTATTTTGAATTTGTGAATATTGTTTTTGCAAAATGGGCACATTTTTTAAATTATGAAATTTTTTTGAAAGCCCGAACATTATTTGAAACTCCACGAACAATTTTTGAATTTATGAACAAAGTTTGAAAACAAGAACATTTTTCGAAATTGTGAACAAATTTTTTATGGGAACATTTTTGAATTTCTAAACAAATTTTGAAAGCCCAAACATTATTTGAAACTCCCCGAATAAATTTCGAAAATGAAAACATTTTTCGAAATTATGAACAATTTTTTTATGGGAACATTTTTGAAATTCTGAATAAATTTTGAAAGACCGAACATTATTTGAAACTCCCCGAACAATTTTAGAATTTGTGATCAAATTTTGAAAATGATTTTTTTTTTGAAATTATGAACAAAATTTTGAAACCACAAGATATTCCGAATTTTTTTTGAAAGAAGAACAGTTTTGTGAGTTTGTAAAAAAAATTCACAATGAGAACATATTTTTAAATCTGAACAATTTTCGAAATTTTCGAACAAGTTCGAAAAGAAAATTTAACTTGAAAAATAAAAAATAAAAAAATGAAAATGAAAATGTTCAGAAATTCGTGAACATTGGTTTGAAAAAATAATTCGAAAAGACGCGACCAAGTTTCGAAATTTCTGAACCAAATTTGAAAACAGAAATATTTTGAAAATAAGGAACTGTTTTGAATTTAGGAACAAAATTTGAAAACAGAAACATTTTCCAAAATTTGAATTCGTTTTGAATCTTGAACATTTCTGAAAAAGGAAAAATAAAATTAAAAAAAAGAAAACGGCAAAAATGAAAAAGAAAAGCCTGACCACAAAGAAAAAGAAAAAAAACAAAAAGCAAAAAACCGGTTCAGGGAACCTTCTAGTCCCAAAACCGGATGGGGTAGTGCCAACGCGATCTACTCACATGGGCCCGGCCCAATCGCGTCGGTTCGCAGCTCGCCTGTGCGTTTGTCCGGCAACTAGCCGCAACAAGCGGCAAATAGGAAAATCCATAACTGGCGCCTACAGCATCAAATAACAAACACCAGACATAGGGGAATATCCTATGTGACACACGTTGCGGCAAACTGTTGAGGAAACGCACAGGGTTCACGCGAGAGCGACGCAATCTAGGTCGGCCCCTTAGCGGTTAGCGTAAGTATGGGCGGGAGGTTTCTCCCGGGTTTTGGGAACCTTCTAGAAGGTTCCCCGAATCGGGTTTTTTCTGTTGTTTTTCTGGCTGGTTTTCTTATAGTTTTTTTTTCCTTTTTCGTTTATTTTCTGTTCTGTTTCTTTTTTAATTTCCGTTTTGGTTTTATCTTTCCTGTTTCTTTCTTCTTTTTTCATTTTTTCCCTTTTTCTTTTTCTTTCTTCAAAAATTCGGAAATTTTAAAAATGTATAGAATTCAAAATTGTTCACAAATTTGAAAATATGTTTAGGGTTTACAAAAAAGTTTGTGTTTTCAAAAAAGTGTTCAAAATTTGAAAATATGTTCTTGTTTTCAGAAAAAGTTTGCTTATAAAATATAGTTTGGGATTTTCGAAAAATGTTCCAGTTGTTCTAAATTCCAAAAACGGTTCACAAATTCCAAAAATTGTTCATGTTTTCATTTTTTAGGAGTTTCAAAAAATGTTCCTGTTTCAAAAATTGATCCATTTCCAATAAATGTTTGGGTTTTCAACATTGTCCATGTTTTTGAAAAAAAATCAAGAGTTACAGAAAATGTTCCCATTTTCAAAATCTGTTCCGGAGTTTAAAAAATTGTTCGTCTTTTCAAATTTTGTTTGCTTTTTTTTATTTTGTTCGGGAGTTTAAAATGTTCCCATTGTCAATAAATATTTTTGTTTTCAAAATTGTACGTGTTTTCTAAAAAGAAACCGAAGAGTTTCATAGAATGTTCCCATTTTCCAAATTTGTTCCGGAGTTTTAAAAAAATGTCCGTGTTTTCTAATTTTGTTCGCGTTTATTATTTTCTTCAGGAGTTTAATATGTTCCCATTTTCAATAAATGTTTGTGTTTTCAAAATTGTTTGTGTTTTTTTTAAAAAGACTTCAGAGTTTCATAAAATGTTCCCATTTTCCAAATTTGTTCCGGAGTTTAAACAAATGTTCGTGTTTTCAATAACTGTTCGTGTTTTTATATTTTGTTTGGGAGTTTAAAATGTTCCCATTTTCAAAAAATGTTTGTGTTTTCAAAATTGTTTGTGTTTTTAAAAAAATTCAGGATTTTTGGAAAATGTTCCCATTTTCAAAATTTGTTCTGGAGTAGATAAAAGATGTTTGTGTATTCAACAATTGTTCATGTTTTAATATTTTGGTCGGCATTTTAAAATGTTCCTGTTTTCAAAAAAATTAAAAATGTTTGCGGTTTGAAAATTTGTTCACATATTCAAAAAAAGATTCCTGTTGAAAATGTGTTCTGAAATCCAGTAAATGCTTGCACATTTTCAAAATAAACACTTTTTTAAAATAACCTTCACAGATTTTTTTTCTTGTTTTTCGAAATTTTCTAAAAAATTTCAAAATCTGTTCAAATATTTACATTTTATTCACATTTCCTCAGAAATTCTTTTCGTGTTTTCCAGACTCCATAGTGTGTTCAATTTTCAAAAATCTATATGCTACATACTACATTACACGGTCAGAAAATAACATACAAGGCGGATATCCCGCAAGAGTAAGTTCTTAAATACCATAGCGATGCGTTATATTTCACGTTCATAGACTTCAATTTCTGTGGCTTGCAGCGCTGGTTGTGGAGAGCGGTGTCGCGGGTTCGATTCCTCGCTGCTTCAATTTCTGTTTTTGCGATTTTTATCGATGTAGACACACTCTTAGTGGGCCGGCCCAGCCGCACGCCTTTCTGTGCGTCGCGCTGGTTATTTGCTGCAAAACGCGGCACATAGGAGGTCCCAGACATAGGTGCGCCCTATAGAGGTTATCTCTCTCCTTAAGCATGGCTGAACGTACCGGGTACCACGTGTGGTCCGGCCAGTAGTTGTGTGGTTTGGTCATGCTGGCGTCAATCACCTTTTTTTTTACTTTTGTTCATATTTCATAAAATTTCTAAATATATATTACGAATAAACATTCTATTTTATTTTTTAACAATTGTTAATCACACATTAAAAAATATTCATGCAGTGTAAAAATTTTCACTCAACTTTTAGAAATATTTGTACTCTTTAAAAATTGTATCTGGCATTTTTGAAATGTGAGTCAGCCGTGGCCTTGGCAGCAGGAGCTCTTGCCCAAAAAATAGCTCATATAAGGACATGCATCTGCGAGGTGTTATGGCAATATCGCTCAGGGCCAAAAATTGTGCTTACCCTGAGGTCGCGCCTCCGCTCCAGAAGAAGGGACCCCCACGGACGGCTGCACCATCGGGATCGCCAACAGGGGCACATCTGAGATCGCGCTGGCAGCGACGGGCTCAACGATAGTCTGTCCCGCCGGACTATAGTAGGCGGTCCTAAACGTAAGCTCAAGGGATCAACGATGAGGCTAGCAGACAATTAACAAGAGCTCACGAACCATAAGGATGACTTACGGGGCGACTAGCAGTGCATATGCCTCATTCTGATCGGCGTTGGAGCGATCAGGGGAATCTGCAACCCAGGAGACTTCACCGAGTTCCCATGAAGCTCGCGAAGACGGCAGCTAACCGGGGTATCCTCCTGAACACCACGTCGAAGCCTCTTGACGGGTTGACGCGATGCCTCAACAGCCGTCTCCGTCGCCTCCTCACCGTCGTCCTCGTCCTCCTTAGCATTTTCGACCTCCTCATCGCCCTCGTCGTCATCCATGTCACCGACGTCATCGTCACCATCATCGTCATCACCACCCTATCCGCCTCCGCTATCGCTCGATGGGAAGGTCGTGCCCTCATCGTCCTCCGACCCTCAGAGGCCTCTGCAGGGGCCTCCTTCGGGGCTCCTTTCTTTTTCTTAGCAGCGCCGACCTTCTTGCGAGAAGGCCCGGAAGGATCCACCACCATGAGGGCGGCTAAAGCAGGGCTCGCTTGCTACCTGGGAGCGGGGGCTCGGAACGGAAGGTTTGGAAAGTGGCGAGCTCCTAGAGAAAGGAAAAAAAGAGGATCATGACTCAACCTCATGGCCGCCAAACAACAAGAGAGTTATAAAAAAGATACTTACGCTTCGGGTTAGGAGGTCAGCCAAAAAAGGCAGACCTCACAATGGCGTCTGGCCCCACCAAGGAGCCGAGGTAGGCGTCGATAGCCTCGGAGTCCAGCTCCTCCTGAGAAACCCACACGGGGTCCTTCGAGCTCGTGTACTAGGACATCAGGGAGCCCCAGGCCTGCAGGGTCAGGATACGACGCTCCACCCATGTGCACGTGATGTGGGCTCTAGTCAACCCACCTTTCTTCAGGTGAGCGGTGGCCTCCGTCAGAACCTTGGTCTTCGGCGTCAGTTTGGTGAGCGGAGCCCATGAAAGTAGTTTTCAAGGAGGCTCATTCACGAAGGCCGACAGATCGTCGCCGAGACCCTCCACACAAACCAGGACTTGTGCCACTCCCGAACAGACTTTCGGGAGGTCAAACAAGAAAAAGGTGGAATTGGGGCGGAGCTGCAGAATGCCCCCCCTCCCGAGGTCGCCGATGGCACCTTCGTTCTACTGAACGCAAACCCAGAAGAAGTAGCGAAACAAATCAAAGTGTGAAGCTATCCCGAGATAGCACTTGCAGAATGTGATGAAGTTGGCGACATGGATCACTCCATTGGGCGGGATATGGTGGAGTGTGCAACCAAAAAAATGCAGGAGGCCACGCACGAATGGGTGGATCGGGAGGCTAAGTCCTCGTCTGAAGTACCCTGAGCATAAGATGCGCTCGTTAGCGCGGGGCTTCGGTAGACCCCCCCCCCCAATGAAAGTTGAATGCTCAGATCCGTCAGCATGAAGAGGCCACCACCTAGACACAAAACACAAGAACACGCATGAAAAACACGAAGGATCAATGCAAATGCCAAGGCCAAAGCCAAAAGAAACAAGTAAGCAAGATAGTTGGACAAAAAAATGGCTCAAGATGCATCTACGGTAGTACCGGGCCGTCATGCGGATGTAAAAAATTACATCCGTACCAGCCCGCGGTAGTACCGTGCCGGGGTGGCACGGTAGTACCGCGCCTGGTGCGGAAGTAATTTTTTGCTTCCGCGCTCCAAGCGGTAGTACCGCACCGAGGAGCGGAAGTACCGCGTGGAGTAGGCAACGAGCACAGGTGCGGTAGTACCGCTCTAGGAGGAGCGGTAGTACCGCATGGAACAAAAATGGCGACATGAGTCACGGATCTGGATCTAGAACATCCGCAAATCCAGGTCGGTACTACCGTTGATCAACCAGAACTAATTTGACAATCCAAAAGGCATGCATACAACACTACCACGCTCCTACAAA
The DNA here is from genome assembly GCF_018294505.1 of Triticum aestivum. Taxonomy (NCBI): domain Eukaryota; kingdom Viridiplantae; phylum Streptophyta; class Magnoliopsida; order Poales; family Poaceae; genus Triticum; species Triticum aestivum. Next base: position 506,973,286 of record NC_057798.1, on the reverse strand, counting down.
TCCCACTTGCATAGATTTAGCCAAAAATCTCATGAACACCACAAGCATCTCCCCAAGACCTAGAAGCACAAGAACGGAAGAAAGAGTGAGGAACTAGGGGAAAAACCTTGGTCCATGGCAAGGGGGCGAGGTGGGAAACGATCCCCACTGGTCGGAGTCCGAGGAGAGCGGCCGGAGACGGAGATCCAGCGAGGGCCTCCGGCACCGTTCTTGGGCAGGAGAGAGAGAGAGATACAGGGTGGGGAATAGAGATGAATGGGTATGGGGGAGTTAGAACTCCCCCTGCCCCGCTCTTAACCCCCACCAGCTCGCGTGGGCGCGGTAGTACCGCGGGTCATCGCGGTAGTACCGCCCGGGCGGAAGTACCGCTCGCTCGGCGGTAGTACCACTCTTCCAGCGGTAGTAAAAAATTGCTGCCGCGATGGAAGTGGTAGTACCGGGCACCTGGGAAGCAACTGTGCACACACAGAGCAAACCACCCCTGTGGTAGTACTGTGGCTCACCACGGTAGTACTATAACCCCAAGAAAATGCAAGTTTCACACAAGAGGGAAATGACATTTGCAAGACAACCTTCAAGACGCCAAACAACCGAGAGGCAAGCACCACTGACGCCACACACACGGCACAGAAAGCGGCAAAAAGACACCAAAGACCAAAGCACTAACCACAACTCTCAGGAAGAGAGGATGGTGGCCGACCTATGTATGAGTCACTTGGTATGTCACCGCAGAATTATCCTTGGGCCCATGACAAAGACTCGTCTTTGAAGCACGAGTACCATAAAAAATGGTTAATGTGAAAGAGTTTGATCAATTTATGCATAATGGGGGGAGGAAAAGTTCATTGAGAGAACAATACTCCCCCTATGTTCATGCGTACACCTAGACAAGAAAACATGATGAGTATGGTGGGGTGTGCAAGGGTTCAAACCACATTGCTCGAATCAATGATATTTAGCTCATGCCTTAACTCGCGAAATCTTGCTTCATCCAAGGGCTTCGTGAAAATATCTGCAAGGTTATCATGAGTGTTGACATACATGAGCTTGATCTCCCTTCGCCTAATGTGATCCCAGACGAAGTGATACCGTATCTCAATATGCTTCGTCTTGAAGTGTTGCATCGGGTTGAGAGAGATCTTGATGTCACTTTAATTATCACACCAAAGAGGCACTTCGTCACAAGTGACACCGTAATCCTTTAAAGTTTGCCTCATCCATAGGAGTTGAGCACAACAACTACTGGCAGCCACATACTCCGCTTCGGTGGACGAGAGAGATACACAACTTTGCTTCTTAGAAGACCAACTCACTAAAGAGCAACCAAGCAATTGGCACCCTCCGGAAGTGGACTTCCTATCCACTTTGTCTCCCGCCCAATCTGAATCTGTATAGCCCAAAAGATCAAAGTTGGCTCCTCTTGGGTACCATAAGCCAAAGTTTGGGGTATGAGCCAAATATTGAAAGATTCGCTTGACCGCCACAAAGTGGCTTTCCTTAGGTGCGGCTTGAAACCATGCACAAATTCCCACTCTCAACATGATATCCGGTCTAGATGCACAAAGGTAAAGCAAGGATCCAATCATGGAGCGATATACCTTTTGATCCACTGCTTTACCATTGGGATCAATGTCAAGTTGGCATTTGACGGGCATTGGAGTGGAGGCCGGCTTGACATCACTTAGCTTGAATCTCTTGAGCATGTCTTAAGTGTATTTGGCTTGGTTGATGAAGGTTCCTTCTCTTCTTTGCTTGATTTTGAACCCGAGAAAGAACTTCAACTCTCCCATCATAGACATCTTGAACTTTGAGGTCATGAGAGCGGCAAATTCTTCATTGAAAGCTTTGTTAGGGGAACCAAAAATAATATCATCAACATATAGTTGGCACACAAACAACTCCCCTTTGACCTTCTTAGTAAAAAGAGTGGGGTCGATTTTCCCTATTTCGAACCCACGATCTTGTAACAACTCCATAAGATGCTCATACCACGCACGTGGGGCTTGTTTAAGGCCATAGAGCACCTTGTTGAGTTGGTACACATGATCGGGGAAATAGGGATCCTCAAACCCCGGGGGTTGTTTGACATACACCAACTCATTAATGGGACCATTAAGAAAAGCACTCTTCACATCCATTTGTTGCAACTTGAAATTATGATGAGAAGCATAAGCAATCAACAAACGAATAGATTCAAGGCGAGCAACAGGAGCAAAGGTTTCACCGTAGTCGATACCCTCGACTTGGGAGTAGTCTTGTGCCACCAAATGAGCCTTGTTGCGAACAATGATCCCATGAGCATCTTGCTTGTTCTTGAATATCCACTTGGTTCCAATGACATTATGATTCCCGGTCGGCCTTGGCACTAAATTCCACACTTGGTTGTGCTCTAAGTTGTTGAGTTCTTCATGCATGGCATTGAGCCAATCCGGGTCCTCGAGCGCCTCATAGACCTTTTGGGGTTCGACACAAGAAACAAATGCGTGATGTTCACAATAGTTTGCTAACTGTCTACGAGTGCTTACCCCTTTCTTAGGCTTACAACCACATTCTCCATGAGATGGCCTTTGGTAGTGAGCTTGGAAGCAATCTTCGCGGCACGACGCTCTAACTCCTCCTTGGATGTGAAAAGAGGAGGGGTAACTTGATCATCTTGAACGCCGTCTTGAGCTTGTTCTTGATCTTGAACTTGCTCAAAGGAAAGAACTTGACCTTGGGCATCATTTGGTGGTTCACCACCGTCTTGAGGTTGATCTTGTTCATGGGGTTGAGGGCCTTCAATTTGTTCTTGGGAAGCGTGTGGGTCTTGGGTTGGTGATGGCTCCACTTGAGTGGAGCATTGTCCTTCTCCTTCGGCCACAAGGGGTTCCTTAATGGGTAGGATAAAACCAACACCCATTCTTCTTATGGCTTGGGGAGGAATTTCATCACCTACATCACAAGTACCACTTTGCTCCACTTGGGAGTCGTTATTCTCGTCAAACTCCACGTTACACGTCTCCTCAATGAGTCCGGTGGACTTGTTGAGGACGTGGTAAGCATGAGAGTTTGTAGCATAACCAACAAATATGCCCTCATGAGCTCTAGCCTCAAATTTAGACAAACGAACACCTTTCTTGAGAATGAAACACTTACACCCGAACACCCAGAAGTACTTGAGATTGGGCTTGTTACCGGTGAGTATTTCATACGGAGTCTTGTTCAAGCCTTTGCGGAGATAGAGCCGATTTGATGCATGACATGATGTGTTGATGGCTTCGGCCCAAAAGTTGTAAGGAGACTTGAACTCTGCCATCATGGTCCTTGCCGCATCCATCAACGTCCGGTTCTTCCTCTCCGCTACACCATTTTGTTGAGGGGGTGTAAGGTGTAGCATATTGATGCTTGATCCCCTCATCACTAAGAAACTCATCCAAGGTGTAGTTCTTGAACTTGGTGCCATTGTCACTCCTTATTATCAAGATCTTTGCATCATGTTGACGTTGAGCTTCATTTGCAAAGTCGATGACGGTTTGTTGAGTCTTGCTCTTCCTCTTGAAGAAATATACCCAAGTATATCTTGAATAGTCATCGACGATCACCAAGAAATACTTTCTACCCCCAAGACTATCAAAGGATGGAGGCCCAAAGAGATCCATGTGAAGGAGCTCCAAGGGTCTCTTCGAGTAGATGATAGTTGTGGGAGGGTGAGCCTTCTCATGTAGCTTTCCTTCTATCAAGCACTGCAAGCACGATCTTTGGCAAAACTAACATTTGTTAGTCCACAGACATGGTCCCCCTTGAGAAGACTTTGCAAAGATCTCATATTAACGTGGGCTAAATGGCGATGCCAAAGCCATCCCATATCAACTTTAGCCATTAGGCATGTCGCGGTCTTAGTGGGTTGCTCCGAAAAGTTAATCACAGAAAGACCGTTCTCGACATGTCCAATAAAGGCTACTTTAAGAGTCTTGCTCCACAAGAGGGTCATGTTATCAATATCAAAGAAGGTGGCAAAGCCCGTGAGTGCAAGTTGACAAACGGAAAGTAGATTGTAAGCAAGAGACTCAACAAGCATGACTTTCTCGATCGTGAGATCATGAGAAATGACAACCTTGCCAAGACCCAATACCTTAGAAGACGAGGCATCACCCCACTCGATGTTGGTGGGCATAGAAGGAATCTTTTGCACATCCACCACAAAGTCCTTGCTTCCGTTCATATGATTTGTTGCTCCACTATCGAGCAACCATGATCCTCCACCGGAAGCAAACACCTACAAGAGATCAATGCTTGGTTTTAGGTACCTGACGGTGTCCTGGACTAGGGGGTACTCAACGCGTCGTCTCCTGATCAGTTGGATTGGGCCGAGGACCCCCATGGCCGTATACTCATGGGTCAGTCCGGACAGTTGCCGCATACAAGGAAGATTCCACAAGACTTGGCGATCAAGACAAAGACTCCTCCCCCACCGGCGTATTCGGCTAAGACTCTTGTTATCCTAGGCCTCTGGTGCATTATATAAACCGAGGCCAGGCTAGTCGATAGAGATACAACAATAATCATACCATAGGCTAGCTTCTAGGGTTTAGCCTCCTTGATCTCGTGGTAGATCTACTCTTGTAATACCCACATCATCAATATCAATCAAGCAGGACGTAGGGTTTCATCTCCATCAAGAGGGCCCGAACCTGGGTAAAACATCGTGTCTCTTGTCTTCTGTTACCATTGATCCTAAGACGCACTGCTTGGGACCCGCTACCCGAGATCCGCCGGTTTTGACACCGACATTGGTGCTTTCATTGAGAGTTCCGCTGTGTGATCGGCGAAAGGATCAATGGCTCGACTGCAGGTCAACTGCGACGTCGGCATCTTCGTCACCAGCTTGACTGGTCACCTTGGCCTGACCGAGGACTGCGCCCTACCTCCGATCGTCATGTTCGGATGAAGGCCTTCATCAACACCAACTCCGATCTCTATCAAGACCATGGAGGAGTCATCCATGGAGCTTGGGGTCTCAACGTCAACATTGCCCTCAGGCGACCGTGCTGTTTTTCCAGACAACAAACTTGTATCTGCCGCCACCGCCTCCTCGAGTGTCGCTTAAATGATTACTTCGGTGAAATTATGAGGAATTAAGTCTACAACAACCCTGCAAAAATTTCGTCGACTTCCGATGGAGGAATCTCCGGCAATCTCTGATATATCGGAGCCCTGTTGAATCTGGACGAGAATCCGGACGAGTTTAGGGCATGGTATCCAGAATCTAGCTCGGACGTCCTTTGGAGGATCCAACCGTTGATTTGCTGCGGAATTCCCATATCTACCACCTGCCAAAAATTCAGCTCGATCCGACCGTCCAAACTCCGGGAAACTTCCGATTAGTGCATCACTTTTTGGATCTGTTTTCTGCGCGAGAACGAATCCGACCCGAATTCATCTTCTTTATGAACGGGATCTCGGACATCCTTTTTGAAGGAAGTTTTCGTATGGGGTGTTGTTTTTTATTCTCAAACACATCCCAGTAGTATTAAAAGTATTCTTCCAATACGAACTTCACCATCGCGCCGGTGTCAAACCAGCCCGACAACATCACTCCACGGCGGCCGACCTGCATTAGACACGTCGTCGCTCTGTTGAGTCGAGCTCAATTTCTTCGGATCATCATCTCGGCCAGCCGAACAATAGTTCGGCATCGCGAAGGATAAATGATCACCAACATCGCCGCCCCACGGATTACATGGAGCGGGCATACCGGCATCGCCGCACGGTCGCTTCATCGAGACGGCATCGACCACGTCACGATCTGCATCGGCAGGGCCGTGCTATTTGCTTCTTCAAGCTGGTGTCCATCATGCCGACCTACTTCGACATCTCGGCTGGACCGGGGGCTTCGCCATCTCTTCATTAACCTACTCCGGACACTTCGGCGTCACTAGCCGACCAGGCAATGGGTGCGCGGATCGAGTCCCAATTTTGGGAATCACCTTCCTTCGGATTGCTACAACAAATAAACCAGGTGCTATTAATCCTAGTATTTCTTTTTGCTTGTTTGGGTTAATTTTTCCCAAGGAATTATTATTCTGGTTTCTCCAACATATGTACACAGGTCTATCAAGTGGTGGCCGCATTATCGACGGTCGCATGATGGTTCGGTCAGTTTCCGTACATAGTCCGGCGAACGCCGCATCCAGAACTCGGACCGACCTGTGAATCCAGGCTTTGCCACGCCTTTATTGCATTACGTCGACGACCTGCATCGATATCGACTTTGGCGCCAGGCCATATTTCTTTTATTACTCACTTTGCATAAATTATTTGTTATGCAACGATTTTTTTATTTTTATTATTATTACTATTATCTCCGGTTTGCACTATTTTTTGTGCACATGAAAATGATCCAGCCGGACTATATCCTTTGGCGTCACCTCGGCTGGACGGGGGGCTTCGTCAACACTTTATTACCCCATGCCGATGACCTCAGCATCACTCTGCCGGCCTGCATTGACCGTGCTATGTCACTACTTTGGAGTGCCGAGCTCTTTGCTCCGCCACCTTGGGACCAGCTTGGGGGATGGAACCTTGTCCCGTATCAAGCTCGGACCGCGTCATCAATACCGAACACATTAACCAGCTAAGTCGCTTTCATGCTCAGAGTTTTAAATTTTTAACTTGTGTTAGGCTCGACCAAGCATTATACTTTTTTGGAAAAAAGTTGCTTGTAAAAATTTTCCTTGTCCAAACTTTGTTCGCACACACTTGACGCGCTACCCGCGCTCATTATACCTGGGGGCTTCTTTAACAGAAGCTTATTAATACGGGCTTTATGCCCAACACATGTGTCACACTTCCGCATGTACCTTTTATTCACCATTATATGCATCGATATGACTTAAGTTTTGGCCAAGCTAGGTTGCCTGGCTCCTGTGCTTACCCCTACATTCCCGATTGTTCGGCTAGGTGGTAAAGGGAGCACCTCTGCGATTCTTACTGCCGGGTCAGCCGGATGTGTACCTCAGACTGGATGAAGCCGAAAGTTAGCGTTCTTAAGGGAATACTCGGTCGGTGAACTAAAAGATGATTTCTTACCTATTTATTTACCTGCCCCCAGATGTTTTTCTACTCTTTTCGTAGTCCGGACATGCACTTTAGGGCATGCCTCCCAGGGAAAGGAACCCCTAACGGAACTATTCTCCCTAGAAGATGTTTCTTACTAACCATGTAATATAACATAACTAGTTGGGCACTTGTCTGATAAAGCACTAGTGACCCTTACGCCTGGTCTCCACGCATGCCCCGGTTTTAATAACCGCGAGGGTATTCGAACACACTCCAGACTATTTGGTCCAGAGGTTGAAGCGAAAAGGTCCGCTACGACAAACGATCTACAATCCGGCTAGAAGGCATTCTACATGTCACCTTACATTATATAGTCAACTGTTACCCAAGTCACTTGGTGGCTCTTATGTTTATTTGAGCCGTTTCATACTAAGTGTTTTTCTTCTTATTCATTGCAGAGTTTTTATTATTATTTATCACTCCTTTTCTCGACACGAGTGTGCGGTCACTAGCCAGGGAGCCTAATTTCTCTCTCAAAACCGCTAGAGTTTAGTTTTCTAAACTGGCCTAATGAGAAGTACTCCGCCTTCGGGATAGGAGGTTGAAGCCGTAGGCTGACCCGCTTGAAGTTTTGAGATAGGATCTGTCATGTTAAAGCACGGTAGAAGCACCTTTTTTTTTCTAAAGTCCAATTTTCGGATTGGCACCGAACACTTGATCTAGTTCGGACATCAACCTTTTGAATAAGTTTTTTGGCTTTTCGAGCCCATGGCACTTTTAAACTATTTGTGTGTTTTCAGCACAAGTCTCGCAGTGCAACGCCGGACACCTTTAGAGATTCGGCAAAAACATTCTCGGATATTGCTATATATGCATCGGTTTCAAATTGTGTCTTCGATCAATAGTTGGGTTGCCCGGCTCCTGCGCTTGCCTCCTATGTTCCGCTTTGTTCGGCTAGGTGTGCAAAGGGAGAACCACTGCGATTGTGCTTCCAGCTCACATGGTTAAGCACCTTAGTGGAGAAAGCCGAAAACTGACTGTCACAATAAGCGTGAACTGGTCGGCGATCCAATGACGGTGTTAAACGACGGGCCATTCATAACAATGGCCGAAGTGTTTACGGCTTGACCTCGACTGTCGCCGAACACTACCAGGGGCTATTAACTGGACTCCCAAACTAAATCCTCGATATTTTTGCTCTTACATTAGAGCCGAGGTCTCATGATCATGCTTAGCATGACAACCCAAAGAAAGGAACCGATAGCGGGACTATTTTCTTTGGAAGACATTTCTTTTGTTAAACAGTAATATAACATATCTCTCCGCGTACCTTTGTTTATAAAACCGAATGGCCAGATTGCCTTGTTTGTTGTAAATCTTTGCCCTACTAAAGGCTTTATAAAGTAGGACAAACACTCCTCGGCTATTGGCCGAGGAGGTTGAAGCCGATGGTCGGTCAACTAAGTTTTGTAAAATGCGGATCCGAGCATTAATGACATAAAGTACTTGGATACGTTGAGTCATTACATATAATTTGTGATTTTACTATGGATATCGATCCTTAATTCGGCCTCCCGTGCCCGCATTAAGGCTCGGGGGCTACTGGGCTTCGGGCTTATTATTTACAAATATTAAAGGGGCACATCAATCCCCTGATCTGGTGTTGCCACCCGACCAGTGTCTCGGGGGCTACTGCATTGCCTGTTCTATGCAGAAAATTTTAAGTGCAATACAGTTTCCGAGGAGATTTTGATCCTCAGGTTGGTCGGCCGCACCCAACCTGAGTCTCGAGGACTGAGCACGCCGCTTTTTGTGTCCCGAAGTATTCTGCCGAGCTAGGACTTGATCCTCAGACCGGTTTTGCAAATCAACCTGAGTCTCAGCAGCTACGGAGATGAGCGGTCTTATGTCATCCTTCATGGGCATCTCGGGTTTTAGACCGATACCCTCCTTGAGGGCTACTGGCTATGTATCTCGGCAGAGAATAAATTGCACCAATCAAAAATATTGACAAAAATCGGCCCACATTCGGGGTGGTGCACCACCTCAGAAGCAGTCCGGCATAAAGCTCGGGCGCTAGTGGCTGGCTCCATAGAGGGCATTTCCGGCATTAAGCTTGGCTAAACTCCTTCAAACTTCTTTGAACCAAGGTGATTTACGACACCACAGATACAGTCCGGCGTTGGAGCTCGGATACATAGTCCGGCGTTAGAGCTGGGAAGCAGTCTGGCATTGGTGTTCGGCTGCAAAAGATACCTCGAATGCAGTCCGGTGTTGGAGCTCGGACGCAAGAGGACGTTGCCGCCCGGGAACAACTTCAAACCCGAGGTGTGGCATAAAAATAACAAGGCATTGATAAAGGCCGGAAACTTAAAGGGGCTCCTCGGATACCCGACGTGTAAACTCGTCGAATGCATTTCGGCGATCCTCAAGATAGAAGATGAGAAGATTTGTTGAACCAGTTTTCAAGACCGGCAACCGAAGATGAAGAACAGTTCGAAAGAATCGAGGAGCGTCCCTAACTTGAAGACCGGTTCAGGGGGCTACTGACGGTGTCCTGGACTAGGGGGTACTCAACGCGTCGTCTCCCGATCAGTTGGATTGGGCCGAGGACCCCCATGGCCGTATACTCATGGGCCAGTCCAGACAGTTGCCACATACAAGGAAGATTCCACAAGACTTGGCGATCAAGACAAAGACTCCTCCCCCATCGGCGTATTCGGCTAGGACTCTTGTTATCCTAGGCCTCTGGTGCATTATATAAACCGAGGCCAGGCTAGTCGATAGAGATACAACAATAATCATACCATAGGCTAGCTTCTAGGGTTTAGCCTCCTTGATCTCGTGGTAGATCTACTCTTGTAATACCCACATCATCAATATCAATCAAGTAGGACATAGGGTTTCATCTCCATCAAGAGGGCCCGAACCTGGGTAAAACATCGTGTCCCTTGTCTCCTGTTACCATTGATCCTAAGACGCGCTGCTTGGGACCCCCTACCCGAGATCCGCCGGTTTTGACACCGACAGTACCCATTGAGTAATGGGTCCTTTGATGTTAGTAACAAGGGTCTTGGGAACCCAAATAGACCATTCAATGTACTCATAAGGAGAATCAACAAATTTAGCATAAACATGCCCGTCACTAGCATGGCACAACACATAAGAAGGGTTAAAGTCGCCAACTTTGTTGGAAGGGATGACATTGCCCTTTTTGACGTTGCCATCCTTTACATTGTTCTTCTTCTCCTTAGATGTACCCTATCCCTCCTTCACAAAGGTTTGCTTGAGAGGGGGAGGTCGTTTGGTCTTATCATTCTTCTTCTTGTTATTGGACTTGGGTGCGAACCCAACTCCCTCCTTGGCAACAACTTCCTTTTGATTGCTCAAAAGGTCATTGAGATTCTTCTCACCTTGTATACACGACACAAGGCCATTCTTAAGTTGCTCCTTCAACTTGGCATTTCCTCCACATGCTCACAACACGGGTTAGTAGCATTTGCGTTATCAATTAAGGCGATATGGGGAAATGTGGCTTTCTCATTGATTAGCTTCACTTGGAGTTGATCATGAGACTCCTTGAGGCTAGCATGAGCACCCTTCAAGACCTTGTGAGCCTTGTCAAGTGAGTCAAACTCCTCTTTGAGTCTAGCAAGGTCAACCCCAAGTTTAGCCTTCTCGGAGTTTAACACACGAGAGACAATAGGAGCATGATCAAGATCTTTCGTTAATTTAGCATGGTCATTGTTGTGTGACTCCTCAAGAGCCAAACGGTGCCCACGCTCTTCCTCAAGAGCATTAGAGAGATCCGATATCTCATCGGCATAGTCACGACTATGACCTTCCATCTTAGAGATGGTTTCTTCATGAGCCTCTATCAGAGTAATGGGCCACGGGTAGGCTGACCCGAGCCCCAGAACCTTTCAAGACATCGGGGCAGGCCGCGCCCCTCAAAACTGAGTCTCAGATGACGACTCCCAAATGAACCGAGTCTCAGATGACGACTCCCAGATGAACCGAGTCTCAGATGACGACTCCCAGATGAATCGAGTCTCAGATGACGACTCCCAGATGAACCGAG
>NC_057798.1:506946256-506961843 GCF_018294505.1 Triticum aestivum | reverse complement strand
CTCAGATGATGACTCCCAGATGAGCCGAGTCTCAGATGACGACTCCCAGATGAGCCGAGTCTCAGATGACGACTCCCAAAGGAGCCGACTATGGAGAGTCGGCCCACGACTCTATACTCATTGCGGGTACGACCATGGCGTGGCCGTCACCTCCTGCTTGCGAGGAGCCGGCGTGGCTACAGTGTGCCGTACCGCCGGAGATCTCCGGCGTGGCCCGGCACTGTAGCCATGCCAGACCTGACCTCTGCCATAGTGCGCGGCGCACTGTGGCCACGATGGCCTACCTATACGGCTCAGTGACGGCGGACCCGCCAGTCAGTGAGAGCTAGAAGACGGCGGATACGCTCCGAAGGCGGCCCCGTGGGAGTCGGCTCCCCGGAGTCAGCCAGCCCCTCTCACGGGTCCCACGCGCCATTAACCAGACAAGATGGGGAGTAACGACAGTGATCGCCCGATAGACGGCGGCACTGTTGCCACGACCCAATGACCAAGCCTGCGTTATCAGAGGCACGGCTACAGTGCCGGAATCGCCAGTGGGGCCCGCAAGTTGGCGGGCCCCATCAGTTGGCGGAGAAGACGGCGACCTGCGAGACAGATGGCTGGGACCCGCGCCCAGCCGGATTACCATTGTATCCCCGGGGGGTAGGCCTATATAAACCCCCCGGGACACCCATGCAAAGGGTTTGCATCCATTAGCCTTAGACCCGATGATATAGGAAGAAGAGGGCTAGCCTTGTCTCCTTCGACCTCCAGAATACAGCTCTAGGAGCAACCTTGTAGTCACTACGCCTTAGTGATCATGCGGAGACCCCGCAGAGTAGCAGTAGGGGTGTTATCTCCCCGGAGAGCCCCAAAGCTGGGTAAGATTCGCCGGCGTGCATGCCTTCTCCTAATCCCGTTTCCTGGCACCGACGACGTTCTACTCGCTCCCACCATGATAAGCCATCCTTTGGCATATGTCGCACCCAACCCCCGACATTTGGCGCCCACTGTGGGGCGAGGTGCACCGTCGTCCGGAGACCTGCTTTGGACGGGAACCCTTTTGCTCCCCCGCGAGCATAGCCAGCCCGGCATGCCCGATGGCGCTTGCCCCGACGCGCTGCAAAGCGTCGACGACGCCTGCGCGGCGAGCTGCCTCGCTGACCTTCTCGGCGAGGTTAGCATCTCCGACGAGCCTGCATCCGATGCAGGCACGGGCGGCCCCGAAAGCCTCCTCGCGGGCCTCCTCGACCATCTCCACGTTGCTGGCGAGCCTGCCATGGACTTGGAGCCGTAGGCTCCACCGACCCGATGCTGGTCGACTCCGACGGCGTGTCGCTCGACACGTTCCCCTCCAACGTGGTGATCTACGACAAGCCGCTCCCTCGCGAGGCGAGCGGCGGAAGCGCCATCACGGAAGTGCTCGTCATCAGTCATGGCGAGCGCTCCGGTGAAGGAGCTCATGACCCACTCGACGCGGCTCTCGAGACCTGACGGCGCCCATTCTGAAGAACGCTGACGCCGAGACGCTGGAGGCACGCCGCCTTCAGCTTGTCGAAGGCGCGAAGAAGCTGACAAGCATGAGACGCTTGTCGGAGGCCTACCAACGTGAGATGGATCGCGCTGTGGGCGGCTCGCTGGCGCCGACTGGGCCTAGCCGCCTAGGCGCGGTCCGACAGCGCGGCGCGGCCGTCGCCAACCTGTTCGGGGCCGATCACCCCGTATATGCCACGCCCGCGGAGAACATCCGTACCGCTCAGGCAGCAGCAGACGAGCTAGACAACTTCGAAGGCGAAGAGCGCCGCCTAATGACCGAGCGAGTCCAGCGACTCCTCAAAGCGGCTGCCGCACAGAACGAAGCCGGCTGCCGCACGGAGGCGCTGCAGCGACAAAATGACGACTTACCTCCCCGCCGAGATCAAGGCGCGACGTCTCGGACGTCGACTGGCGGAGTCTGCGGAAGAAAAGAGAAGGATCCGGCTGTCAGCCACAGTCGGACTCGCATCACCATCGAGCGTGACCAAGACGGCCGCCCAAGAGCAGTGGAGCGGCAGGGCGACTACCTGCCTCCCCCACCACGAAGGGAAAGACGAGTCTCCCCACCGCCTATCGATCATCCGACTCTCGGCGACCGCCTCGGCCGTCGAGAGGGAGTTGGAGAGAACGACACACGCCACCGGATCGACTGACTCCATCGATCCCTGGCGCTGGAAGAAGAAGACGAGCTGGGTCCACCCTACTTTGGGCCCCGCATTCGAGATGAGCCCTTCCCCAAAGGGTTCATGCTCCCCCGAGACACATCCAAGTACACTGGCTCCGTGAAGCCGGAAGATTGGCTGGTTGACTACTCCACAGCCGTCAACATAGCAAACGGCAATAAGCGAGTTGCCGTGAAGTACGTTCCGCTAATGCTCCAGGGCACGACCCGGACATGGTTGAACAGTTTGAAGCCCCGCAGCATCAACAGTTGGGTCGACTTCACCGAAGCTTTCATCCGCAATTTCACCAGCACGTACAAGCGGCCCCCCAAGCCACGACAACTCTCCTTGTGCGTGCAAGGCCAAGACGAGTCGACATGCGACTACCTCACGCAATGGGGCGAGCTTCGGAACTCCTGCGAGGGCGTGCACGAGGTGCAGGCTATCGAGTACTTCACCGCCATGTGCAGAGAAGGCACCCTCCTCAAAACACCGGCTCCTCTGCGACGAGCCCGAGACCCTCGACGAGTTGCTGGTCATCGCAGACAAATATGCCACGGCCGACTCTTCCATGAAGACAGAGATTCAAGTTAGTGCGACTGGCAAGGTGGCCACTCAAGCTCCCAGAACTCCGGCCGGAGACACCAGTCGGCGACAGCAACAAAATGATCACAAGCGCAAGGCCCCACAGCCGACTTCCAGCAGTCGGCAGGTCGCGATAGTCGAAGACCAACAACCTGAGGGGCAGCCTCCGGCGAAGCGGCAGAAAGGCGGCAAGTCCAACTGGTTGCCAGCCTTCTCTTACGAGCAGACTCTGGATGGTCCCTGCAAGTTCCACAGCGGTGCGAAGCCATCAAACCATGCCACCCGAAAATGCCACTGGCTCACCAGAATCGCCAAGGGAGACAGCCTCCTCCTCCTCCGCCTGCTGGGCTGCCGCCTCCACAGCCGCCCCAGCAGCCGGCGGCCAGGCCAGTCGGCGCCATACAAGATGAATACCCCGAAGAGCATGGAGCTTATGTGGTGTTCACTAGTATGGATGATGATCGACGCAGCAGACGGTTGCAACAGCAAGAAGTAAATGCAGTAGGATCAGATACTCCGGAATTTATGCATTGGTCCGAGAAGCCTATCAGTTGGAGCAGAGCAGATCACCCAGAGGTGATGCCGAATCTGGGCTCCTACGCCTTGGTTCTGAGTGCAACCTTGGCCATTGATAGGCGGGCCGCTCGCTTCTCGCGAGTGTTGATAGACGGAGGCAGCATCATCAACATCCTGTACAAGGATACCATGGAGAAATTAAGGATCAAGCAGAAACAACTTCAAAGCATCCGAACTGTTTTCCACGGCATTGTACCTGGCCTTTCCTGCTCCCCGATCAGCAAGATCCAGATAGACGTCCTCTTCGGAGACAAAGATCATTTTTGCCGAGAGCTAGTCTGGTTTGAAGTGGTGGACCTTGAAAGCACATACCAAGCGCTGCTTGGCCGACCTGCCTTAGCCAAGTTCATGGCGGTCCCCCACTACGCCTACCTCAAGATGAAGATGCCGAGTTCAAAGGGGATTCTGACCGTGGCTGGCGACTACAAGAAGTCGTCCGCCTGTGTGGCCAAGAGTAGTCAGTTGGCCGAGTCCCTGGTGATCGCAGCTGAAAGGCGGCTCCTTGACCGGGTTGTGGCGATGGCCGGGAAGCAGCCAGAGATGTCGCCCGACCCCAAGGAGTCGGAAGCTGATGGTTCGTTCAAGCCGGCTAAAGAAACAAAGAGGATACCTTTGGACCCGGAGCACCCGGAGAGGCACACTGTCATAGGTACGAACCTAGACAGCAAGTAGGAAGGCGAGCTCATCGATTTCCTCCGTGAGAATCGAGACATCTTTGCATGGTCCCCTAAAGACATGCCAGGTGTACCGACGGAATTCGCCGAGCACAAGCTACATGTCCGATCTGATGTGAAGCCCGTCAGGCAGCCCTTGCGCCGCCTGTCAGAAGAGAAAAGAAGAGTTGTTGGGGAAGAGATAGCCCGACTCCTAGCGTCCGGCTTCATTATGGAGGTGTTCTTTCCAAAATGGCTGGCGAACCCGGTCCTAGTGCTGAAGAAGAACAAGCAGTGGCGGATGTGTATCGACTACACAAGCCTCAACAAAGCTTGCCCCAAAGATCCATTTGCTCTGCCAAGAATTGACCAGGTGATAGACTCCACAGTCGGATGCGAGCTGTTGAGCTTCTTAGATGCATATTCAGGATATCACCAGATCAAGCTGAACCCGGCGGACAGACTGAAGACTGCTTTCATCACGCCGTTCGGAGCCTTCTGCTACCTGACTATGACGTTCGGCTTGAGGAACACCGGCGCCACCTTTCAGCGTTGCATGCAGAAGTGTCTCCTCAAGCAACTCGGCAAAAATGCCCACGTCTACGTGGATGATGTGGTAGTGAAGACGGAAAAGCGGGGAACATTGTTGGAAGATCTCCAAGAAACCTTTGAGAATCTGCGCCGATTCCAGATCAAGCTCAATCCGGAGAAGTGCGTCTTCGAAGTGCCAGCTGGCCAGCTCCTTGGCTTCCTGGTCTCTGAACGCGGCATAGAGTGCAACCCTATGAAGATCAAAGCCATCGAGAGAATGGAAGTCCCCCACCGACTGTTAGATGTGCAGAAGTTCACCGGCTGCCTGGCTTCCATCAGCCGATTCATCAGTCGGCTGGGCGAGAAGGCTCTCCCTTTGTACCAACTGATGAAGAATACCACCTTTTTGAGTGGAACCACAAGGCGGATGAAGCATTTCTCGAGTTGAAGAAGATGTTAACTACTCCCCCTGTGCTGGCGGCTCCGACTCCCAAAGAGCATATGCTCCTATACATTGCCGCCACCAGCCGGGTAGTCAGCACAGTTGTCGTAGTCGAGCGCAAGGAGGAAGGCAAGACGCTCCCTGTCCAAAGACCGGTATATTACCTGAGCGAGGTACTGTCGACCTCCAAGCAAAACTACCCCCACTACCAGAAGATGTGCTACGGCGTGCATTTCGCCGCCAAGAAGTTGAAGCCTTACTTTCAAGAACATCCAATCACTGTGGTTTGCACCGCTCCACTGGCCGAGATCATCGGAAGCCATGATGCTTCAGGCCGAGTAGCCAAGTGGGCCATAGATTTGGCTCCCTACACCATCTACTACCAGCCCCGCACCGCCATCAAGTCACAAGCACTGGCCGACTTCCTTGTCGACTGGGCCGAGACCCAGTACCTGCCGCCAGCACCTGACTCCACCCATTGGCGAATGCATTTCGATGGCTCCAAGATGCGCACCGGCCTGGGAGCCGGCGTCGTCCTCACCTCCCCCAAAGGCGACAAGCTCAAGTACGCGCTGCAGATCCACTTCACCGCCTCCAACAACGTTGCCGAATACGAGGCGCTCGTTCACGGGCTGTGGCTTGCCAAAGAACTCGGCATCCGCCGGATCCTGTGCTACGGCGACTCCGATTTGGTGGTCTAGCAGTCATCTGGTGACTGGGACGCCAAAGACACAAACATGGCGAGCTACCGCTTCCTAGTGCAGCAACTTAGCGGATATTTCGAGGGGTGTGAATTCCTTCACATTCCAAGAAATGACAATGACCAAGCGGATGCCTTGGCACGAGTCGGCTCCACCCGTCAAGCAATACCATCCGGCGTCGCCCTTCAGCGCCTCCTCAAGCCATCTATCAAGCCTTCGCCAGAATCAGACTCCATTTTCGTGCCAGCTCCCCCCGAAGAAGTCGGATCCGACTCAAGAGCACCAGCAGACGGCTCCAAAAATACCGCAGTCAAAGCCAGCTCGGGGACTTCAAAACCCGGCCCGAGGACTACGGCAGTTAGCCTGAAGACTTTAGAACCCGGCCCGGGGACTGCGACAGTTAGCCTGAAGACTTCAGAACTCAGCCCGGGGACTGCTCCAGTCGGCCCGGGGACTTCATCGACCCAGCAAGCTGCCGCGGATCCCAGCCCACTGCCTCCTAGCCCAGCCACCCTTGTCCAAGTCGCAATAGTGGCAATCGAAGAAGTAGCAGCACCCTCATGGGCCCAGCCCATCCTCAAGTTCCTAGTAAACAGAGAGCTGCCAGCTGATGAAATCCTGGCTCGGCAAGTGCAACGCCAAGCGACAGCCTATACCATAGTCAACAGAGAGCTGGTCAGGCGCAGTGTCACTGGTGTCTACCAACGCTGTGTCGAGGTAGAACAAGGCCAAGCAATTCTCAGAGACATCCATGAAGGCGAGTGTGGCCATCATGCGGCTTCAAGGGCACTCGTCGCCAAAGCCTTCCGACATGGATTCTTCTAGCCGACTGCCCTGAAAGAGGCCAAAGAATTAGTCCAAAACTGCAAAGGGTGCCAGATGTTCCGTTCCAAGCCGCTCCAGCCGGCTTCGGCGCTCAAGACCATTCCCATCGTCTGGCCCTTTGCGGTTTGGGGCCTGGACATGGTGGGACCATTCAAGACGGCACGAGGTGGCCTAACTCACCTACTTGTCACAGTGGATAAGTTCACCAAGTGGATAGAAGCAAAACCCATCAAGAAATTGAATGGTCCGACTGCAGTAACCTTCATCGCCGACATTATGACTCGGTACGGCATACCACATAGCATCATCACCGACAATGGCACAAATTTTGCCAAAGGAGCCTTGGCCCGTTTCTGCGCTACACAGGGCATCCGACTGGACTTAGCGTCCTTTCGCCCATCCGCAGTCAAACGACCAGGTAGAGCGAGCAAACGGCCTCATCCTATCCGGCATCAAGCCCCGCCTGGTTGAACCACTGGAGCGCTCGGCCGGCTGTTGGCTCGAGTAGCTGCCAGCCATCCTCTGGAGTCTGCGCACGACTCCAAACAAGTCAACCGGCTTCACGCCTTTCTTCCTCGTCTATGGTGCTGAAGCCGTCATCCTGACGGACACAGAATTCAACTCCCCGCGAGTCACCATGTACACCAAGGAGGAAGTAGAAGAAGCACGTCAAGACGGCGTCGATCTGCTGGAAGAGGGCCGGCTGTTGGCACTCAGTCGGTCCGGCATCTACCAGCAGAGCCTGCGCCGATACTACAATAGGAAGGTCAAGCCAAGATCTTTCCAAGAGGGCGACCTTGTGCTCCGACTGATCCAGCGGGCAGCCGGCCAGCACAAGCTGTCGGCACCTTGGGAAGGCCCCTTTATTGTCAGCAAGGTGTTGGGCAATGACTCCTACTACCTGATCGATGCTCAGAAGCCCCAAGCTCGCAAGAGAGACGACTCCGGCAAAGAGTCGGAACGACCATGGAACGCAAACCTCCTCCGAAGGTTTTACAGTTGATTCAGTATGTATCACACTACCCCTTTGTATCAAAGTACCGAGACTTCGGGCCCCCCGAGACGAGCTCGGGGACTGCCCCTTTTGATTATCTGTATGATAAGAATTATGCCTTCAAGTATGCTACTTCTTGCTATGCCGCTTGGCGCTGGGTTCGACTAGTCGGCCCAGGGATTCGCCGTCTGGCGCTATGAAATGTTTCCTGAAGTCGGAAAAGTAGTGTGCGGCGCCTAAGCCGTCTCCTGCTAGAAGCCGCAGCTCGCAGAGCGACTATTTGGTAAGCAGGAGTAAGGATGAATGGGCGTCCACACGAAAAATGGCTAAGGACCCAAAACATCAACATAGCTTAAGCCGGTTTCCAGCCCCCCTTTCTTACAAGCCGACTCACGAGTATTCGGCTTACTGCTTTCTATCCAACTTGTTAAATAAACTCCAAAGAAAGGCAAGTACTTGCTTTCCCCAAAGTAGCCAGACATTTGGCCCAGCGGCAGTCCGCAGAGCGGTCTGCCGGCTGGCAAAGCCGCAACTAGGGGAAGGCGGCAAAGGAAAAAGCCAAAGGAGCAATGAGCAAGGAAAGATAGGACTTGGATTAATATTTACATAAGCATAGGCCCATTGGCCGAATCTTCAGACAAAAGTTTAAAATACACCCCGAGGGTGGAATTGTGCAAATTAACAAGTTCATCAAAGACCTTCTAGAACAGATAAATAAAGCCAGAAGGCAGCCTAAGGAGCAGCAGACGGGTTCGGAGGGTCGGAGGAGACGGCGGTGTCAGGCGCCGGGGCAGTCGGCTGGGCAGTCTCGGCTTGATCGCCGCCAGTGGCAGTTGGCCCGGTCGGACGCGACTCATTGCTAGAGGCGCGGTCGAGCTGAGGCTGGTCGCCCGCTCCGCCTTCTGGCACCTCCATCTCGCCTTCGTCCTTCGCCTCGCCTTCTTCCTCGGTGCTGGAGTCAATCACCTCCGCCGAGTCCTCACCATATTCCGGGTTCATCCTGAACCACTCTAGCGGCACTTCCTCGCCGCCTTCAACCTGCTCGGGGACGAAGACACTGGTGTCCGTGTACTCGGCGATGGCCGCCACACACTCGACAAGGGCGCCCTCCACAGCCTCCAGCTCGGCCTGGGCCTCTGACCGGAATGCGGCCAGACGGTCCAGGTCCAGCACCGGATACCACGCCTTGACGAACTCCAAGGCCCGGCGCGCTCCGGCCCAGGCCGAGGAACCCTTCCCAGCTTCAAGACGGCCGGCGGCGACTTCCAGCCAGTCGGCGGTCCGACTGGCGATGCACAGAGTCGGCATGTCTGGCCATAGAGCGGCAACCGCCTGGGCGCCGGCACGCTGAAGCCGGCGCATCCGTCGATGGGCCGGACGAAGATGGGCCACGATGCTGAGAAGCTGCTCATCGACGGCCAGGGGAGCATTGGCGGCAATCACCTCACCATTTGCCCTTCGCGCCTCACGATCAGCCTCGATGGCTAGAGGGACTGCCTGCGAGTGGCCAGGGAAGAAGTCTGCCAAGACAAAAAAGAAGCAAGTCGAAAAATCAGAAGTCAGCCTGACACATAGTCGAAAATTCAAAGTAAGAAAGCTCACCATAAACGATATCCTCAATGTCATGGAAGCCGGAAGTCAGCATCGCCTCCCTGTCGGTCCAGGAGGAGAGTTCGCTCTCGAACTCGGCCAGGAGAGCGGCCTCCTTCTTCTCGGCCTCGTCCTGCTCCTTCTTGAGCAGCTCCTTCTGCTCGGCCAGCTGCGCAGTAAGCAGATCGCGCTCTGCAGTGAGTTTGCTGCACTCCTCCCCCTTGGCACGCAAGGCGGTGTTAACTTCACCCAGCTGCCCCTGAAGAGTAGCGTTGGCCCCTGAAACATGAAAGAAAGGAAACATCGAAGTAGTCAGAAAAGAAGATCACCGGGAAGATCCGGCCCGACTGCTCAGCAGTCGGCCTGAATCTCGGGGACTACAGCCCGCGGGTGCGCCAGCGCGCCCCCGCGAAGAAGAGAGGGAAAAGAACTTACTCAGGCTCTCCGTCAAGTCGGCAGTCCGCTTGCTCAACTCCTCAACATTGCGGTTGAAGGCAGTGGCGTGGAGGTTGTGATACTCCTGCAAACAACGATGTCAGACAAAATAAGTACTTGGAACTCGCCAAAGGGAGTTCCAAGCCGCCTGCTCAACAGCCGACCCGAAACTCGGGGACTACACCCAGTGGGTGCGCTGGCGCGCCCCCACAGAGAAAAACAAGAATCGAAAAGAAGAAGGAAACGTACTCGGACAGCCATCCGCGCTGCCAGATGCGCCCTGGTGCAAGTTTGAAGGGCGTCACCTTCAGCACGCAGCTTCGCCTGAACGTCCAGAAGCGCCTGATTCAGCGGCCCAGTGCCGCCTCCGCACAACCACCCGATGGGCGCGGCGCTTGTTGCCTCAGCGTCTAGGGCTGCCGAGCTGGCGGCGCTGGTCTCCCGAGGTCACGACGCCGAGGTCGCCCTCTCAAGACGGCGGCGCACCGGCGAGGCGACTTGGAGAAGCAGCCTCGCCTCGGACTCGTCCACGGTCGGCGGCTCCGGCGGACCCGCCGACTGTTTGCCGTGCGGTCTCCCAGATAGCGGTGGAGGCGGCGGTGGCGGCACGAGAGTGTTCGACATGGAGGCCTCGCCGCTCTCCTTCTCCACGACGGGGTTCTCGATGCCGGCCTCTCCGGTCTGTCCCGTGAACTCTGGAGGCGGCGGTGCAGAGGACAGTGAGGGGATGAGCATCGCCGATCGGCGACGCGCGACCTCCTCGGCTCGTCGTCTCGCTGCAAGAGCGGCTTCGGCGTCCTCTAGCTTCTTCTGGGCGGAGGCGGCCGCCTTCTCGGCCTCCGCCTTCTCCAGACGGTCGGCCTCCTCCTCGTCGCGCTTCTCCCGCGTGTTTCGCTCCGTCGCCTCCCGGAGGTCAGCGGCGGGGTCGACCCGCCGAGTATTAGCGGACGTCTCTGCCGACCCCATGACGGAGGGGACGGCGACTCTCTCAAGGGAAAGGGGGGCCCTGAAGAAGAATGGAAGGAGTATAAAAGAAGACTCGGACAAGATTCACCGAAGGAAAATAAAAAAGCGTAAAAACTTACGCAAAGACTAGCGGCGGCCTTCTCACTTCCCTACAGAAGCGGTTGGCCTTCGCGGCCGCCTCCTCCCATTTGGTCGCGGCGGCCGCCCCCTTGAACTTCTTCAACTTGCCGCCGGGCGCACTCGGCCCGGCGTGACGCCTCTTCGCACCGCTTTGGCCAGCCAGGCCGGCGGAGGAGCCGGCGCCCGACGAGCCGACCCTCGGCTGGTGGCGCGGGGCGACTTTCCCTTCGGCGTCATCATCAGGCCAGTCGGCGAAGGTGGCCGAGGGCCTGAAGCCGCCTATCGCTCCTCCTCCCCCGCCTTCGGCGTCGGCTTCCATCTCCGCCGCCCCCAAGTCGGGGTCGTCGACGTTGCTCTCCGCATGATCGGGGACAAACTCGCGGGGCTGTCTCATGGCGCCGGCTGCAGGCTGCATGAGGGGGTTCTAGTTCAGAAGAAACTAACGAGAATCAAAAACCGGATTCGGCCGCAAAGAAGACAAAGCAATAAGGAGATGCGACTTACCACTGGTGGGGGGTTGTCGCGCAAGTACGGCTCCTTGCCGAACTGCCAGTCCTCCCCGAACTCGCAGTTCGCGATATGATTCACCATGTTTGCCACCTCCGCGCGGGGCATCTCCTTGGTGCTCATCCGACTTGGGTCTCGGAGGCTGCTCATCTGACAGATCAGGTGAGGTCGACCTTGGAGCGGGAGAACTCGGCGCGCCACGAAGGCGGCCAGCAAGTCGGACCCGACGAGGCCCTCCGACTGCGTCAAGACTCGGAGTCGCACTACGGCAGCGGCTCCGGCGGGAGTCAGCGTCTTGACCCGATGAGACCAGCTAGGGAGCCTCCCAGCTGGGGGGCCGGCTTCGTAAGCCGGCAGATTAACCCAGTCGCCGTCGGAGGCGAGGTTCTTCATGTAGAAGTATGAGCGCTGCCACATCCTCACCGACTTGATCAACGAGATGGAAGGGAAGGGGTTGTCGGGCATCGACCGCCGCATCGCGATGAAGGCACTGCATTGAGCCGGCACGCTGGTGACGTATGTGCCAAGCTTAGAAGAGAAGAATTCCCCTCACAGCTCGATGGTGGGGAGAACGCCGAGGAAACCTTCGCACAAAGTGGCAAAGGCGGAGAGAAGCACCACCGTGTGCGGGGTGAGGTGGTGCGGCTGGAGGCTGTGAAACTCCAAGAAGGAGCGGAAGAAGCCGCTCGCCGGCAGCCCCAACCGCGCATGAGGTGCGAGTGGAAGATGACCCGCTCGCCCTCCTCCGGCGCCGGTGATATCTCCTTCGCCGGCATGGTGCGGGCTCGCACGAGGTGTGCGCCGGGGAGCCGGCGCGTCTTGCGGAGGAATTCAATGAGGTCGTCGACCTCCAAGCCGTCCCACATGCCGGAACGCACGGCCGGAGCCGCGGCGGCGGCGGAGGAGCTCATCGCTGGCTGGTGCGGTGTGGTTCTGCTCGCCGGCGGCAAGAGGGAGAGAGGAAGCAAGAGGAAGCGGGGGTCAAGGGAGATGGGCGCGCGTGCTATGCCGCTCCACTCCCCCCTACTTATAGCCTTGGAGGCTGAGAAGCCGAGGGGGCGGGCGTGGGATTAACTGCGCCCAGAGCCCCACGTCGCCCCACGATTTACCCCACGAAGTTACTGCGCGTAGTAACAGCGTGAGAAGCCTAACCGTTCGCGCGGCCGCAGCAGATCCATCGCGTGCCGAGGCGCGGTAGTGGCGGGCCCCGCCTGACAGCCCATCCTGTCGCGCGCGTGGGACAGCAGACTGTCCCTGCCGCGTGGCGCCGCGCGATAGGGCCGCGGTGGGCGGCAGCAGGGAAGCGTATCAGGCACGCCGCCTGGTCTCCCGCCATGACTTTCGAGCTCTCCATAGAGCGAGACGGCCCTCTACGAATCCGACTACGGATAGTCGGCCCAGAGGAAGACGGTAAACGAAGCCCAGATTCGACCACCGGAAGAATGAAACTGTTGAGGCCCCCCACTGAGTCACTCTCGGAGCCTCACCAGCTTCGGGGACTACTGTCGGAGTAATGGGCCACGGGTAGGCTGACCCGAGCCCCAGAACCTTTCAAGACATCGGGGCAGGCCACGCCCCTCAAAGCAGAGTCTCAGATGATGACCCCCAGATGAACCGAGTCTCAGATGACGACTCCCAGATGAACCGAGTCTCAGATGACGACTCCCAGATGAACCGAGTCTCAGATGAAGACTCCCAGATGAACCGAGTCTTAGATGACGACTCCCAGATGAGCTGAGTCTCAGATGACGACTCCCAGATGAGCCGAGTCTCAGATGACGACTCCCAGATGAGCCGAGTCTCAGATGACGACTCCCAGAGGAGCCGGCTATGGAGAGTTGGCCCACGACTCTACACTCATTGCGGGTACGACCACGGCGTGGCCGTCACCTCCTGCTTGCGAGGAGCCGGCGTGGCTACAGTGTGCCATACCGCCGGAGATCTCCGGCATGGCCCGGCACTGTAGCCATGCCAGACCTGACCTCGGCCACAGTGCGCGGTGCACTGTGGCCACGATGGCCTACCTATACGGCTCAGAGACGGCGGACCCGCCAGTCAGTGAGAGCTAGAAGATAGCGGATATGCTCCGAAGGCAGCCCCATGGGAGTCGGCTCCCCGGAGTCGGCCAGCCCCTCTCACGGGTCCCACGCACCATTAACCAGACAAGATGGGGAGTAACGACAGTGATCGCCTGATAGACGGCGGCACTGTTGCCACGACCCAATGACTAAGCCTGCATCATCAGAGGCACAACTACAGTGCCGGACTCGCCAGCGGGGCCCGCAAGTCGGCGGGCCCCATCAGTCGGCGGAGAAGACGGTGACCTGTGAGACAGACGGCTGGGACCCGCGCCCAGCCGGATTACCATTGTATCCCCGGGGGGGTAGGCCTATATAAACCCCCCGGGGCACCCATGCAAAGGGTTCACATCCATTAGCCTTAGACCCGATGATATAGGAAGAAGAGGGCTAGCCTTGTCTCCTTCGACCTCCAGAATACAGCTCTAGGAGCAACCTTGTAGTCACTACGCCTTAGTGATCATGCGGAGACCCCGCAGAGCAGCAGTAGGGGTGTTATCTCCCCGGAGAGCCCCAAAGCTGGGTAAGATTCACCGGCGTGCATGCCTTCGCCTAATCCTGTTTCCTGGCACCGGAGACGTTCTACTCGTTCCCACCATGATAAGCCATCCTTTGGCATATGTCGCATCCAACCCCCGACAGCCTCGATCATGTTATTGGCTTCACCAAGTTGTTCCAAGAGAGCAACGAAGTGCTTCTTGGATTTTCCCTTGAGTTTACTTAGAAAAGACTCAAATTCATTTATCTCTTCATTAGACCCCTCGTTTTCTTCAATGCAACCCCTCAAGGAGGGATTAGTAATGATGGTAGTTTTGATGTTGGGGGTCACCTTGTTGGTGGCTTTGGCCATGAGGCATTTGGCAGTGATGTTCTCGTTGGGTGAATCAAAGAGAGACACCCGTGGAGTGGTGGCAATGGCAACGGAGGCCATAGGCATGACTTCTCTCATCATCATCATCATCATCATCATCCTCATAGTATTCTTCTTGGGCCACCAAGCCTTTGGTAGGAGTCTTCTTGGTGAAGTTGTTCTTGTTGGGGAAATACTTGGCTTTGTGTTTTTGAATGAGCTTGCCACCATTGTCTTCCCGCTTCTCGTAAGGGCAATCCACAACAAAGTGACTCACATTGCCACAATTGCAACATTTTCTCACACGTTGCTTGCCCTTGAAGCCACTTGAGTTGTTCTTGTTTAAGCTGGGCCTTGTGTTCTTCTTTCTCCAAAATTTCCTTGAAGCAAGAGCCATGTGCTCATGATAATCATATTTTGTATCTTCGGAGTTGCTCTCCTCATCTTCCTCTTCTTCCTCTTCTTCCACAATGACCTTGGTCTTCAAGGCAAGGTTGGGCTTCTTTGCTCTTTGAGAGCGCAATACCGCGTTGTCGGCGGTCTTGTCCAAGATCCTCATTGCCACAAACTCATCCAACACTTCATTTGAGGTCAAGGAGTGGAAGTCCGGTCTTTGACGGGTGACAGAGGACATGTCCTTGTGGAAGGGCATCATGGCCTTGAGGAACTTGCGCTTGATCCAATTGTCATCTGTGTCCTTGCTCCCATGATCTCGGACTGAGACCGCGAGTTTGGTTACTCTCCGAAAGAGCTCACGAGGTTCTTCATCTTCTTTCATTGCAAACTCATAGGCTTCATCTTGCACAACTTCATAGTTGGAGCCTTGAATGCTTGCGCTTCCCCTATAAAGAGACACAACACAATGCCATGCGTCTTTGGCCATGGCGAAGGGTCAAAGATAAGGGAGATCTTCGGGGTGAATTGCATGTTGGATGATGAAGAGAGCATTCTCATTGAATTGATTATCCACGGCTTCTCTAGGGGTGAAGTTGCTTCGTTCATGTGGATATAAACCTTCTTCAATGATTCTCCAAAGATTAGTATTCACATGATTTAAATGACGCTTGAAGCGGTAAACCCAAGAATCAAAGTCCTCATTTTTCACAATCTTAGGAGGAGGGCCGACATGATTTAAATGAGTAGAGGGAATCGGTCCTCCATAAATTGGAGGTTCCACATGGGCAAAGATGCCGGTGCCATTTCTACCACTAGTAGAAGGACCCTTTTCACTATTAGCTCCCCCCTTGTCGGAGTTAGAATCCGTTACCTTGTTAGTGGGATCACCCACTTTCATCAGCGAGCTAGATAGTTTAAGTCCTTCTAAGAATTTATTAAACATGCTTTCAACCTCGGTCGTCATGGAGGTTTTCAATGTGTCCAAAGACACATTGAATTCCTCATGAGAGACCGCGGTTCCCCCATCGGCCGTAGACGAGCTCGGATTCACACCAGAGTGCTCCTCCCCACCGTCTACGGTGTCAACCATACTCTTCAGATGACAAAGTCCTTAATAAAGAGACAAGGCTCTGATACCAATTGAAAGGATCGATATAGTTG
>NC_057798.1:506945375-506946068 GCF_018294505.1 Triticum aestivum | reverse complement strand
ACTAACAATTTTTAGCTTTTCTTTAACAATTTCAACTTGGCATCAAAGTAGGTTGTCTAGATATGCAACTAGGTGAGCAACCTATATGATGCGATAACAACAACCACACAAGCAAGCAAGAGAAGCAGCACAAAGTAAGCTTGCACAAGTAAAGGTGAGAGATAACGAAAAGGGGAACCGATGGAGACGAGGATGTGTTACCGAAGTTCCTTCCTTTTGAGGGGAAGTACGTCTCCATTAGAGGTGTGTGGAGGCACAATGCTCCCCAAGAAGCCACTAGGGCCACCGTATTCTCCTCACAGCCTCACACAATGCGAGATGTCGTGATTCCACTATTGGTGCCCTTGGAGGCGGCGACCGAACCTTTACAAACAAGGTTGGGGCAATCTCCACAACTGAATTGGAGGCTCCCAACGACACCATGAAGCTTCACCACAATGGACTATGGCTCCGAGGTGACCTCAACCATCTAGGGTGCTCAAACACCCAAGAGTAACAAGATCCGCTAGGGATTAGTGGGGGGGAACCAAATTTCTCTTGCTGGAAGTGTAGATTGGGGCCTTCTCAACCAATCCCGAGCAAATCAACAAGTTTGATTGGCTAGGGAGAGAGGTCGGGCGAAAATGGAGCTTTGGAGCAACAATGGAGCTTTGGGGGAAGAGGTAGGTCAACTTTGGAGAAGAAGACCTCCTT
>NC_057798.1:506927928-506945205 GCF_018294505.1 Triticum aestivum | reverse complement strand
GTCAGCCCGCGACCTGTGGTACTACCGCGCACCAAGAGCGGTACTACCGCACAGGCCCGCGGTACTACCGCGGATGCTTGCGGTACTACCGCTTGCACGGCAGGGCCTGGACCCGTTCTGAGAACCACCGACAGGGGACGGTAGAACCGCTTGCACGGTACTACCGCGACCCCATGTGGTACTTCCGCAAGGCAGGCATGGTCCAGGCACTGTCCGCACGGATATAAAAAAATATATCCATGACTACCTCCGCTGAGAAAAAATCTATGTAGAAGTCCGACACAGTACTACCGCAAACCCGGGTGCGGTACTACCGTGGATGGCGCGGATGTAAAAAATTACATCCGCCCTACTTCCGCTTGGTGCCGCTGTGCCTGGCCCAGCTTCACGGTACTACCCCGTTAGAGCAAGGTACTACCGCGTAGGGTGCGGATGTAAAAAATTACATCCGCCCCTACTACCGCCTGCGCAGTAGCGCTTGGCTAGAGCTCACGGTACTACCGCTTAGGAGGAGCGGTACTTCCGTGGGCACCTGCGGTATTACCGTGCTAGGGCCCGGTACTACCGCAGGGTCCTGCGGTAGTACCACTCAGGGGAGCAGTACTACCGCCAGCTAATGAACAACAACACTTAGGAAGCCTTCACCCTGCAGAGATATGGTGAGACGGAAGAAACTCCAAAGAGCCAACGGAAAGAGGGTGCAAACGGAATATGTGTACGCAAGATACCACCCAAACCTTTCCAAAGCGGACCCCCACTTAATAGTAAGGCTCTCCTACGACTCAAATCCACCGAAAAGAAACACAGAGAAACGTCGTCTTCAAAAGTCTTTGAGGGGCACCAAATCGTCTTGTGCTCATACATGATCTATCTAAAAAGCTCGATGCACACGATTAGTCCGCTAAACCATTGTCATCAATCACCAAAACTACTAAGGGATAAATATGCCCTTACAATAGGGTTTGAAACCCTATGTTTCCCTCTTTTATAAAACAACTAGACACCCGAAGCTTCATCCGTCCAAGGTGGAATGGGTGTTTCCTTTCTTCAAGGGGGATTTCCTTTCTACAGAGAGCAGGGATGACAGTCACGGCGGGATTATCTCCTCAAGATCCACAGTGGACCTATCCGTCCGTGACAGGCGAAGTG
The DNA here is from genome assembly GCF_018294505.1 of Triticum aestivum. Classification (NCBI taxonomy): domain Eukaryota; kingdom Viridiplantae; phylum Streptophyta; class Magnoliopsida; order Poales; family Poaceae; genus Triticum; species Triticum aestivum. The sequence goes on along the minus strand of NC_057798.1, from coordinate 506,944,056 downwards.
TTAAGCCGGTAGGCGTCTGGCCTGCTAGACAAATGGGACTCAGAAATAATCTGGGCTCCAAGAAGATAAGAAGATATGGGAGCCTACCGGAAGTCTTAGGTCCCTCACTACGACCTCCACCATGCTCTGGGGCTATTGACGGGGTCCTGTACTGGGGGTGGCTAACACCTAGGAGCCCGGCCTCAACAACCTCAAGAGGGCCCAGCGGGCCTAGGATGCGGAGCAAACCCTAGGAGGCAAGACGACCTTCTTGACATCAAAGACTAGAGGGTGGTAGCTCCCTAGATCGCATCTAATATGTAAAACCCGAGGCCTCTCCTATCTATATAAAGGGGGGTCTAGGGTTCCCATTGATCATCTATCCTTAGATAGGAGAACTCACGATAGCAATCTCACACACCATTGTAACCCCTCGCATGATGTATCCCTTCATTATGAATCATCAAAACCAGTAGGACGTAGGGTATCACTCTACGGAGGCCCGAACCTGGATAAACCCCTTATGTGACCTCTGATCCATGACTTCCAGCTGCACTTGGACCCCTACTGAGGGATCTGACAGAAATTTGCTCCATCAACTATGTCACCAGCTAAAGGGAGTAAACAGAGACCACGACCCTTGGTTCGACAAGGATAGACGGAGGAAAGCACAACGACAAACAAAGATGGATATATGAAGTTGGAAGCTCGGACCTCAGTGTGCTACCTCCTCGGGAAGACTATGTAACATCCTCAAAGCATGTATCTTTAGTTATAGATTGAACATTAGGCTTGACCTTAGGAATCACTGAAGAAAGAGGTGCCCAAATTTCAGGCTGCGTATACACTCATGGTGCCTCCTTGCTCTCATTTCAATTTTTTCTATCGCTATAACTACTAGTTCAAAATCACGTACCACGTCGGATGCCTTGAGCACTGACAACATGCACGGGGGGCTAAGATAGAGCCAAGCCGACTTAACGCCAAAGTGATCCATGGAGCCACTGACGACTTCCTCCTACCTCTCACCAATATATGCATTGATTTCGACTTGTGTCTTTCATTAATAGCTAGCTTGCTTAGCTCCTATGTTTACCCCTTACGTTCCCTCTAAGTTTGGCTAAGGGTGTACCAGGATGTAACACCACTATGTTTTGAGCTACAATAACCCTCTGTGATTAAGCTGCTCATTTTGTTAAACAGTGCTTGGTCGCCTTTGATTCTACCTCATTTCAAATTTCACTTTAAATTCAAATTCAAATTCAAATAATAAGTGAATTACAGAAATTCAGAAACATGAAATCTAAAATGTTCATCATGTGGGAAATAATCCATAACTAATTATGATGGTGAACCAACATTTTTATAAAGTGCTTAAATGCCCTATAATAATTTAAACACTGACCAAAACAATAATTTAAATGCTTTTTGAAATATAATAAATACCAACTATTTTATTTAAGGTGCCAAACTGACTGTGGTAGTAGCCTAATTTAACATACTAATTTATGTGCAAGTTTTATATTTCATAAAAGAATTGTTTTAAAAAAGAAATAAAAACAGGAAGAAATAAAAAGAATCAGAAAACATAAGAGTAAAACAAAAATAAAAACTTAAAAGGAAAAGGTGGGAGCGTCCCCCTGTCCCCCCAGGGCCTTAGCCCACCCAGTTGGCCCACATGGCCCAACTGACCCCTCCCCTTGTCTTCTTCCCCCCGCTACAAGGGAAGGGGGGTGGACACCCCCGATGCCCGCCACGGCCCCGGTCATCGCCCTAGTGGCCGTCTGTCATCTCCCCCGGGCTATAAGGCAGCCCCGGCGCCTCTTCTCTCCCTTGACGAACCCTAGCTACCTTCCCTCCTCCTCCCTCGGTGCGAACGACGCCACCGCCTTCGCCCTCGTCACTGACGTTCACCTTGCCACACCTCACCGTCGATGTTCCGCGCCCTGTCCGTCCGGAACCGCACCGCCACGGCCTCCCCGAGCCCCGCCGCCCCTCCCCTATGCAATGACTGTGAGGCCTCCCAACCTTTCTCCTCCCCCGTCTGCTCGGAAGCCGCGCCGCCCCGCTGTCGTGCTCGCGGTGAGCATGCGCTCACCCGTCGCAGGCAACACCCGCACGCGCGCCGTGGGCCACCCGCAGTCGTGCCCCGCCACTCCCTTGGCCGCACCTGCCTCCGTCAGCTCACGCTGAGCGCTCACATAGACCCGTGCATCCCTGCTCGCGCCGTGCTTCTCCCCCTGCCCGCCTATTGCTATTCTTCTAATGCCATCGCGCCCACTGCCTGTCAGTGTTCCCTTGCCTGCACCCCTCACGGCCCCCACGCACTTCTCACACCCACAGCCCCACATGGCCTCACTCGCCTCACGCCACAATGCCCTTGTCATCGGTCCCGTGCTCGCCCGACACCGCCTACATGGATGCTGACCTCCCCGTTGACTCCGGCCATGTTCGGCCACCCCACGACCACCATCTGATGCGCCTCTTTGGTGCCCCCTAACGCCCTCCAGCTCGTCCCCCCTAGCACCGTTCCCAATGAGCCCTGTCTACGGCCGCCGCCCTCACTCATCGCTGGCGCCGATCCCGCCCGCTTTAGCCGATGCCACCGCCCACCAATCGATGCGGCACTCCATGTCCGTTCGAACGCACCCCCGCGCGCCCCCAGGGCTTTTTCCAGCAAGAGTCTGAGCCTTCTGTCGCGGAAGAGGCTCACCAGAGCCCTCTCCCGCACCCCGCCGACGTGTCCGGTCCGGGGCAACACCCTGGGTCACTGACCGATGGGCCCCAAGGGCCCGACTGCCCAGTTGGCCTGGTCAACCCTGCTGACTGGGCCGGTCCCAGCCTCTGACATGTGGCCCCCACCTAAACTCTAATTAAACTAATTAATTTAAACTAATGAAACACTGACACGTGGGCCCAGTAGCTTAATTATCTAGTTTAGTTTAAATTTAAACTCTATTAGCCCCACTGTCAATGACATGTGGGACCCAGTTGTCAGCTTGACCAATCAATGAGCTGGGTTGACTACTGATGCAGTAAGTCTATTTTTGAAGTAATTTAAATAATAATAATAATTCCAGAAAATATTTAAAACTTGGAAAATTAATATAAATTAATCTATAATTCAGATGAAAATAATTTATATATGAAAGTTGCTCAGAAAAATGTAACGAATCTGAATATGCTAAATGTTGGGAACATGCGTCCATTATAGTGAACATGGATCCTTCCCCTCTGATTCATCTGTCCAAAAATGCCAAATGTTGGGAAAACATTCCTAGATATTTTCCCTCTTCACCTGTATCGTCTAGCACTGCGTTAGGTCACCCCTAGCACTGCTTATTGCCATGTCATGCATAGTGATGCATCTATTTGCCTTATATTTATTGTTTCTTCCCCCTCTTCTCTCTAGTAGATCCCGAGACTGATGCTGTTCCCGAGATCGACTACACTCCTGACGACCAGCCCCTTTCCGCGGAGCTTCCAGGCAAGCAAACCCCTCTTGATCATTCCTATATTGTCAGATTTCAGGTTCCGGCAGACCCTCTAGATTCGAACACTGGGGTGCGCATGGAGATTTCGCCCTCTACCTACCTGCACCTCACCGCCTCGCTAGGATCTAAACTATGGAAGGAACAACACAAGAGACACAGGGTTTATACTGGTTCAGGCCACCATTGTGGTGTAATACCCTACACCAGTGTGTGGTGTGGTGGATTGCCTCTTGGGCCGATGATGAACAATACAAGGAAGAACAGCCTCGCGAGACTCTGTTCTTGACTGGTGCGATGAACTGCTAGAGGGAGTTCAGTCGCTCTAGCCGGTGGTTCTGGCTAACGTTCGATTCGTCCCTTGCCTTGAGAGTGGCTAGTCCTATTTATAGGCAAGGGCCCTGGGCCTCTTCCCAAATATTGAGCGGGAAGGGCGCCAACAATTGGCCATTTTGAAGGGGAACATCTAGTACACTTCTCCTGACTAAAGTTGGTCCTTGCCTGCCAAAGGCTCTGGTGGTGACGGCTTGGGCTCCACGATGACCTCCATCCTGCCGTTCTGCTGGTCTTGGTCTTGTTGCACCGAAATTGCCGCCTTTGCTTGATACTCTTGCCTGCGCTTGCTCCCTATACACCAAAGAGGAAACAAGGACTCTGCGCAGGCCGGCCCCCGCCTGGCTTTGGTCATCATGGCTTGCGTCATGGGCACCTCATGAGGTACCCTGCCTTGATCTCTCCGCCTCCTCGCGAGCCAGCCTGACGAGGCCGTGCCTGAGGAAGCTTCCTATCGTCCGCCCCGCGAGGCTTGGCCCCTCGCAAGGGGTCTTGAGCTCGTGCTGGTGAAGATGGGCCGTGCTAGGCCGCCCCTTGAGCCACGCCGCAGGCCGCAAGCAGGCAAGTCCCGGGACCCCCGTTCCCAGAACGCCGACAGTAGCCCCCGGGCCCAAGGCGCGCCCGGACTTGGCTGAGCAGAGAAGCGATTGGGCAAGTGCGAAGCGTCACAGGCCCTAACAGCCTGCGGCCTTGGGCGCCGCGTGGCGGTTGGTTGGTCGTGGGTGCCTTAGCAACTGCGTGAATCGACAAAAGAGCGGCATCTGCCCAGGCTTTGCTTCCCTTGCCTCCTCCGGTCATTGCCTAGATCCCCTTTCTTGCGCCCTTCCTTTCTGCCTCCGAAATCTTTAGATCTTGCTTCGACCGCGCGCCCTAGGAAGACATGGCGCCTCGCCAGACCCCGGCTGAAGCTTGGTACTCACCCGCCTTGGACTCGCCGAACGTGTCGGAGACGAGCCTTGCCCAGATGCGCTGGATGGTGGCGGCGCAAGGCATCGATGGGGCAAAGGTGTTCAAGGCCGGCTCCGCCCTTCCTGATGGCCGAGGGAGCACCTTCTATCCGCTCTTTGTAAGCGCCATCGCTTCCGGTCTGGTGCCTCCTTTTTCTGAGTTCTTCCTTTCTGTCCTCCGCCACTACAACCTGCAAGCTCTGCACCTCCACCCCAACTCTGTTCTTCTTTTGGCGATCTTCGCCTACTATTGCGAGGATCACGTCGGAGTGCAGCCCTCAGTGGCCTTGCTGCGCTACTACTTCTCCCTCTGGTCTTCTCATGGTCCCCTCTCCGCGTGCGCGAGCTTTGTCGCGTATGGCCACTCCAACGCCATCTCGAAGCCCGGGAAGAGGATTGAGGGCTTCAGGAGCAAGTGGGTCATGGTAGATGCTGGGCGCATCCACCCTCGGCTGATTCTACCCACGGAGCAGCCCACGAGCTCCGATGATTGGTCTCGCGCGGAACTTGTGGACCCCCGCGCGAAGCCGGTGTTGGAGAAGATGGACGCGGATCTGAGGCCGAGCAACATGGCAACGGCGAAGCTGACTGGTGCGTCGCTCCTGAGGGAGTTCCTGGAGCACTAGGTGGCCTCGCTTCACAAGTACTCGCTTCCGTTGTGGAGGCCCTGCCTAAGCCCTGCAGTCTTGGCCGACGAAGATCTGGCCGCGGTCCTCCAATCTTTGGTCGGAGGAGACGTGGAGAGGCTGGAGGGCGCCCCTGTACCCCTATTCCTTCGAGATGATTGGGAGCGGGTGGTGGACTCCATGCCCGTCTTCAGTGGGGACAGGCCCATGCCCATGAAGATCCCCGAGGACCCGGCGGCCCTGGCGACGGTGGACGTGTCCTCCGGCGACTCCAGTGAAGAGGAGGAAGAAGAGGAGCGGGAAGGAGGCCCTGACTCTGAGCCTACCGACCGGGAGTCGAGAGCGCCCCTCCCCCGGTGCAGGTCCCGCGTTCTCCGCCTCTCGCCGAGCGACGACAAGGATGGCGACGAGCGGGGCGGCGAGAGCTTGCCCCCAATCCGGAAGAAGGACAGGACCGGGCTGGTCCCCCTCGGGTCTGCCCCGGCTCCGAGGTGACCCGCAGACGCGCCTCCTGCTTCCGAGCCCCTCGAGGCTGATCCCAGCAGCCGCCTCTCGGGCTTCAAGTACGGGCGGAGGTTGCTCGAGCTCGCAAGCGGCGACCAGTAAGTGCTTGATTCCTGTTTTATTCCCTGTTTTGTCGCTGAGGCTTGATGTCCGTATCTCTTGGCTAGGCTGACGCCTGCGGCAAAGGAGCTGAAGGGAACTCCTAAGGTTCCGTTTGGGGCAGCGCCTCTACCCGCAAAAGGAGGTGACTGCAAGGCACAGGCCTCTCCTGCCCGGTCGTCCTCACGAGGCCCGGTGGAGCTGGCTGGGGCGAGCTCAGCCCCCATGGCCCAATCGACTCCTGAGGTATCCTTGCCTGATGCCACCGCCACAACTGTTGGGGCGCAGCAAGTCCCGCCTGCGGTTACGCTGCCGTCCTCTCCTCCTACTCCACCAACTGCTGTCTCTCCGACTCCTTCCACTGTCCTGGACCGTGCTGCTGCGGAACTGGACCGGCTGCGGCAAGATCTTCTGGGAGCCGACCCTCGCTTGGTGGCCGGGCACTTGGAGCTGGTTTCTGGCTGGATTCGTTCCGATGCTTCGATTCGAGCGGCGCTGGTTCAGGCCTCGACGGCTTGCGACGAGAAGAAGCTGGCTGTCCTTGAGGCGAAGGCTGCTTGCGACGCTGCCTTGGGGGAGGCGACCGATGCCCAAGGTCGCTGCAAGGTGCTGGAGAGCGAGCTACAGGGCCTGCGGGACCAGCTTGCCAAGGAGGCCCGCGCTCGCCAAGAGAAGGAGGAAGACTTGAAGGCTCGCGAGGCGGCCGTCAAGGACTGAGGCGCCAAGCTTAACAAGTGTTGTGACCACCTGGGCGCACTGGAGCAGGAGTTGGAGGCGTGGAAGGTCGAGCTGGACGGCAAGGCGCGGGTCCTTGCCGAGGACCGCGAGGCCTTCACGAAGATGGAGGTGAAGGCTCGCGGCTTGCTGAGGTCACTTTACGACAGCGGCCTGGAAATCCCGCTGGCCGGTGCCGAGGACGGTCCCGCCAAGCTGCTCCCCTTCCTGGTCCATGCTCTTGAAGATGTCACCCTTGGTCTTGGCCCTACGGCCGAGGCCGAGGCGCGTGTCCTATCTTCTGCATCGCTGACGCGGGTCCTTACCCACGTCTACCTTCGCGATCCCAACGTCGACCTCGACAGCCTGCTGAAGCCAGCGAGCGGCGAGCTTGCCGCTGCCGCTGCTGAGGCCGTAAAGGGTCATGCGGAGGCTCTGCTGTCGAAGTTCCGAGCCTTCAGCACCAAGCCGAAGCGAGGCGCAGCCGGTCCTGTAGCTAGCTCCGTCGCCAACAAATGACTCCGTTGTGGCTCCTGTTCTGCTTTCAGCTCCTGCAATATGCATCGTGCCTCGGGGAGGCGTTTAAACTTGTGTTTGGTGTAGTGATAACAGTTATGGATTCTAATATTTGCTTTTGAATTCCTTGAAATTTGCGCTCTTCCTACTTGCTTATGTTCTATGCCGGCAGAGCCCGGCACCACGCATACCTCAGCCGCCGTTAGCCCCGACCGGAAAGCAGGACGGGACCAAGGAGTGAGGGGCTACGTGACAAGTTAGGCTCCTAAGTCGCGATGCTCAGGAGTCCCCCTTGGCGCACGAACAACAAGTAGGGAGGTAAGATGTGTGGGTGAATCTACCATTCTACGTCTGCAGAGCCCGGCCCCGCACATACCTCAACCGTCGTTAGCCTTTTGGAACTAAGGAGTGAGGGGCTACGTGACCAGTTAGGCTCCTGAGTCGCGATGCCCAGGAGTCCCCCTTGAAGCTCAAACGGCCTTCGTACCTTGGCTCCGCTCGGGGAGAGACGAGTGACGAACCAGGCCCGAGGGGCCTGGCTAGGTGGCGTACGTCTAAGCGTGACCCAGGCGCAGCCCCCGTGCCCAGCCCCCTCGCGCGGCACTCCCGAGGGGAGGCGTTGCGATGAGGGCGGACACTGAGCTCTGGGCTCCTTGAGGTTGGTGCGGCCGGGGGCCACCCTCAGTTGTTTATCACCAGCGCGTAGCATAGCGCTTCCGTATGTGTACGGTCATAGCCGCTCCTCGGCAGTGTCATCAGCCAGCGCAAAGCATGGTGCTTCTACTGGTGCGTGGGAGGGGGCTCCCCTCCGGGAGGAGCCCCCGGGGCGTGTACAGCCCCGCCCTGAGACGTGGCTGACACGGTAGGGCCTGAGGAGGTGTATCTGGGCACCCGTGAGCCAGCGCGGGACTCACGGGGCCCTACCTCAAGGAGGGTTACGCTTGGCTCTGGGCCTTAACTTGTGATGTGTTCCTGCAAATTTGGCTAGATGCCGGTGCTCTACGTCCTCGGGTCCTGACCCTTGAGCGGGTCTCAGCCGTCGCTGGTTTGCCAGGTCGCGATGCCGTGGACAAAGCCAGAGGGTGAGGGCTGGAGAGCCGGTAGGAGCCCTGAGTCGTGATGCTCAGGTACCCCCCTTTAACATGCAAGCTTGGTTAGATACCGAAGCCCAGTGGTGAAGTCTCGCGAGGCAAAGACCCTGATACAAGACCTGGAGGAAACCTTCACGAACCTCAACGCCGTGAGCCTGCGGCTCAACCCAGAGAAGTGCGTGTTTGGGGTCCCCTCAGGCAAGCTCTTGGGCTTCCTCGTGTCCCACCGGGGCATCGAGGCTAACCCGGAAAAGGTCAAGGCGATCGAGGACATGAGCCCGCCAAAGACCCTCAGAGAAATGCAGAAGCTCACTGGGCGCGTGACATCACTGGGACGCTTCATCTCCAAGCTGGGGGAGCAAGCGCTGCCTTTCTTCCAGCTGATGAAGAAAAAGGGACCCTTTGAATGGACTGAAGAGGCAGACATGGCGTTCCAAGACCTCAAGAGGTACCTAACCAGCCCTCCGGTAATGGTGGCCCCGTGCCCTCAGGAGCCCCTTGTGCTTTACCTTGCAGCCACTCCCTACTCCGCCAGCGCAGCCCTGGTGGCGGTTAGGGAGGAGCATCAGAACAAAGCCACGATATCCGCCAGGGTCGGGGCGGAGCATGAACAAGAAAGACCTGCAGAGACCACCGCCACAGCCGAGAAGGATCAGCCGCCGCTAGGAAACACACTCAAGACAACGGGAACCCCTCCCCCTAGCGACCAGCCGCTGGGGGCTCCCCTGCCTCAGGAGGCGCCGCAGTCTTTGGAGGGTGCCGTCGACACCAGCACTCCCAACCAAGTTGAACATCCTGTGTACTTTGTCAGCACGGTGTTGCGGGACGCAAGGGCGCGGTACCCCATGCCTCAGAAACTTCTCCTCACACTATTGGTGGCCTCGTGCAAGCTGCGGCATTATTTTCAGGGCCACCCCATCAAGGTTGTCTCAGCATACCCTTTGGAGAGGGTGCTTAGGAGCCCCAACTCAGTTGGAAGAGTCGCTGAGTGGAACATTGAACTGCAAGCATTTCAGCTCGAATTCAGCACAACCAGAGTCATCAAGGGGGCCGCCTTGGCAGATTTCGTAGCAGAATGGACAGAGGCGCCGGGCCTAAGGGCTGATGAGGATCAATCCCTCTCCCCGGGAAGCGAGGCGCCAGACGGTTGGGTCATGTACTTCGACGGGGCGTTCTCCAAGCACGGCGCGGGGGCTGGTGCGGTGCTTATATCTCCTACCCAAGACAAGCTCTACTACGCCGTGCAGCTTTGTTTCCAACACGGAGAAAAGGTCTCCAACAACATAGCATAATATGAAGGCTTGATAGCAGACCTGAAGGCCGCGGCCACCCTCAGAGTAAAACGCCTTACCATCGAAGGTGATTCACAACTCCTCGTCAACTTCTCCAACAAAGTATACAAGCCAAGGGATGAGCACATGGAAGCCTACCTTGCGGAGGTCCGCAGGATGGAGAAGCAGATCTGGGGGCTGGAGTTATAGCACGTGCCCCGTGGTACCAATCAGGAGGCCGACGACATCGCCAAACGAGCATCCAGGCGATTGCCTCAGTAGCCTGGCGTCTTCAAAGAGCGGCTCTTCAAGCCCTCGGCCACACTGTCACTGTCAAGCACGGTGCAGCCTCGGGAGGAGCTCCCCCAGCCGCCAGCCACGGGAGCCCCGGTCTGTGGCCCGGCCTTGGGGGCGCATCTTCTCTTGACAATGGAGCCTCAGGAGGGGTGCTGGATCACGGAGCTCCGGAGCTATCTGACACAAGGGATCTTGCCAGAGAAGGAGGAGGAAGCGGAGCGCGTGGCGCGGCAGGCCACAACATACAACATTAGGGATGGAGAGCTCTACCAAAGGCGACTGAATGATGTGTACCTGCGCTGCATCTCCAAGGAACAAGGGAAGGAACTGCTAGCGGATATACATGGTGGAGACTGTGGGCATCATTCATCATCGCGGACCCTCGTTGGCAAGGCATTCCGCAGAGGATTCTATTGGCCCACTGCGCTCAATGATGCTGTCGAGCTGGTGAAGGCTTGCGAGGCCTGCCAGTTCCACGCCAAGCAGATCCATCAGCCGGCTGGAGGTCTGCAAACTATACCTCTCTCATGGCCATTCGCAGTTTGGGGGCAGGACATTCTGGGCCCATTTCCTCGGGCGCCAGGGGGCTATCACTACCTCTACGTCGCCGTGGACAAGTTCACTAAGTGGACTGAAGTGGAAGCTATCCGCACCATCCCTGCAGGGTCTGCGGTCAAGTTCATCAAGGGCATCGTGAGCCGGTTCGGGGTACCAAACCGCATCATCACCGACAACGGTTCGCAGTTCACCAGTAATCTCTTCAAAACACATTGTGCTAACCTTGGAATGCAGATATGTTAGGCTTTAGTGGCGCACCCCCGGAGCAACGGTCAGGCCGAGCGGGCCACGCGGAGGTCCTGAGGGGCCTCAAAACCAGGACGTTCAAGAAGAAGTTGGAGGCCTGCGGCCGAGGTTGGTACGACGAGCTTCAGTCTGTTTTGTGGTCCATCCGCACAACCGCGACCAAGCCAACCGGCGAGACCCCATTCTTCCTGGTCTATGGAGCTGAAGTGGTCCCCCCTCACGAGGTCAGACATTGTTCCGCGCGGGTCCTGGCGTTTGACGAGGCGCAGCAGGATGCCATGCAGGGGACAAACCTCGTGCTGGGGGAGGAGCGTCGCCGGGAAGCTGTGCTTCGAGCAGCAAGATACCAACAAGCACTACGGCGATACCACTGTCGCAACATCCGCCCCAGGACACTCGAGGTAGGAGACCTCGTGCTCAGGCGGGTCCTCTCCAGGGAGGGACTGCATAAGCTCTCTCCCATGTGGGAGGGCCCGTTCAAAGTTGTTCATGTTTCCAGGCCCGGCTCCGCGCGCCTGGAAACTCAGGAGGGGGTGCCCATCCAGAACGCGTGGAACATCCAGCACCTCCGGAGATTTTAGCCTTGAAAAGGCCCAGAGCCTGTGAAGAAGGCGAACGCCTGTGAAGCTGTTGCGTTTTGGAAAAGGCCCAGAGCCTGTGAAGAAGGCGAACGCCTGTGAAGCTGTTGCGTTTTTGAAAAGGCCCAGAGCCTGTGAAGAAGGCGAACGCCTGTGAAGCTGTTGCGTTTTGGAAAAGGCCCAGAGCCTGTGAAGAAGGCGAACGCCTGTGAAGCTGTAGCATTTTGGAAAAGGCCCAGAGCTTGTGAAGAAGGCGAATGCCTGTGAAGTTGTTGCATTTTGGAAAGGGCCCAGAGCCTGTGAAGAAGGCGAATGCCTGTGAAGTCTATCCTCACGAGAAAGGCCCGGAGCCTGTGAAGAAGGCCAATGACTGTGAAGCTCGCCGCCCGTGACACTCTCACGTAATAATGAGTGGGGCTCTACACGCCCTGGAGTCTCAGGAGCATCGGCCTCAGGCCCTGGGGCTCCCTCCCACGCCCAGTGGCAGCACTTAGCTCCGCGCTGGTGAGAAGACATCGAAGACTAGATTAGGTCCGGACGCGGCTTTTCTCATTTGCTTTCTGCAGTTGGCTGTTCATCCCCATTCGAGGTTTTGCTGAAGTTGTTGTCGTCTTTGGTTTGTGACCCTTTGCATTTTTCACTCTCCTGCCCCGATTTCTCTTGCGCAAGTCTCGCGAGGGGGCACCACGGGCACCCTCACGAGTGTTTTCTGCCCTTGTCGTTCGAGGCTACCCAACCCGGGTCCACTACAGGAGCACCCCTCCGGTCCGTGCCCCACGGGCATCACGACACGAACACAGGGCCTAGGTCGATCACCTCCACGGCTAAGGCCGGGAACTACCTCTCCAGACTAACCCCCGTAGAACATGGAACGTTCGACAAAGCCTCGGCCTCGAGAAGCAAGGGTTGCGACAAGCCCTCCCCCCGAGCTAAGTAATTCTTGCGCACTAGCGTACGACATGAGGGCACAAATACCAAAATAGCGAAAGCAGTACAATAATTAAACAACAATAGTCCGAGCACACCCTCGCGGGGCCCTACACTACTGTCTTTTTGCGCACGGAAAGGGAAAACAAAACAGGCGCGACTCGCCCGGCATCAGCTCGCGAGGGAGACTCGAACTGCCTCCGGAGCTCATGAGGACTCCGTCTCGCGCTTCACCGAGGCGCGATGGCGGGCAGGCCCGCTACCTCCCTCCAGGCGAGCGCGGCGGCGCGGAGGCTGATCGCAGCCACCGCTGGAGGAGCCGCTACTCGAAGAGGGGCCGTCGAAGCTCGATGAACCTCGACCGCCACCAGCCGCACGCGCGCTGTCATCTTCATCATCGCCGGGGCTGGACCCACGGCCGCGGTCGTCGCTCTCGGGGCAACATCCAGCGCGGCGACCATCTTCCCCGAATGCCCTCACATAGAGGGTGGCATCGCCGTCAAACTTGAAGTGCAGGGTGCACCGCCGGATCAGACCATGCGCACAGGCAAATGTTTGCCAGCCGCGGTTCAGGGCCAAGCTCCCGGCCGAGGAGACCTCCAGTGAAGCCCAGGAGGCTTGGCCATAGCAGCCATCCTCCTGGAGCCAGAGGCCGCCCGGGGCCCCAACCGGAAGCTCGCCTAGGAGGAAGCAGGGGAGTTGGAGCCGGGTGCTAGCCGGCTCCGCCGCCCACACAACGAACTCCGACAGTACCTCTGCCAAGTGGGAGCACGGCCTAGGGGGTCGCGCGGCTGTGACGCGTCCCCAGCGGCGGTCGGCCGCCCTTCGCCACGCGGAAGATCGCCTCCGCGACCGCGGGGAGCCACCATGGGAGTCGCAGGGTGTTTGCGGGGACGGCCTGGACCGCGCTTGGGTGGAGGAGAGTCAAGTTCCGCCTGGCGGGCCTTACCTTTCTCTGCGGCCGATAACCCTTTTGGCGGAGCCATGAAAGAAAAGGAGAAGCAAGAAGGGATGGATCGGAAGGGCAGGCACCGCCCCGTACTTATAGCCGGAGGAGGCCAACCGCCTGCCTCCACGACCACAGGTAATCATGACCCGCTTTGCATACAGGGACCTGACGGTTCGCACATGGGGGAGCGGGGCCGCCCATGTCCAATCAACTGCCACACAGTGCCCGAGGCCGCAGGCTGTTAGGGCCCGTGGCGTTTCGTGCTTGCCCCTTCGCCTCTCTGCTCGATCAAGTCTGGGCGTGCCTTGGGCCCCGGGGCTACTGTCGGCATTCTGGGAATGGGGGTCCCCAGACTTGCCTGCCTGCGGCCTGCGACGTGGCTCAAGGGGCGGCCCAGCATGGCCCATCTTCATCAACACGAGTTCAGGACCCTCGCGAGGGGCCAAGCCTCGCGGGGCGGACAACAGGAGGCTTCCTCAGGCACGGCCTCGTTAGGCTGGCTCGCGAGGAGGCAGAGAGATCAAGGCGGGATACCTCGTGAGGTGCCCATGACGCAAGCCATGACGACCAAGGGCGCCAGCCCGCACAGTGTCCTTCTTTCCTCTTCGGTGCAAAGGGAGCAAGCGCAGGCGAGAGCATGAAGCAAAGGCATCCATTTCGGTGCAACAAGACCAAGACTAACAGACGACAGGATGGATGTCATCGTGGAGCCCAAGCCGGCGTCACCACCAGAGCCTTTGGCAGGCAAGGACCAACTTTAGTCAGGATAAGTGTACCAGATGCTCCCCTTCAAAATGGCCAATTGTTGGCGCCCTTCCCGCTCAATATTTGGGAAGAGGCCCAGGGCCTTTGCCTATAAATAGGACTAGCCACCCACAAGGTAGGGGCATCGAGAAATCAATCGGATCCTCACCTAGAAACCAGTAGAGAGAGCGACTGAACTCCCCCTAGCAGTTCATCGCACTAGCCAAGAACAGACTCTCACGAGGCGGTTCTTCCTTGTACTGTTCATCACTAGCCCAAGAGGCAATCCACCACACCACACACTGGAGTAGGGTATTACACCACAATGGTAGCCTAAACCAGTATAAACTCTGTGTCTCTTGTGTTGTTCCTTTGATTGCTTAGTTCATAGCGAGGCGGACTCCAGTGTTCGAATCTAGAGGGTCTGCCGGAACCCGAAATCCGACAGCTAGGGCTTGAGCTCCGCCCAGGATGCAGGCGATCGCGCGCGGCTCCTGGAAGCCCCCAGCCCCCTCGTCCCGATGATGGTCCTCGTTTCTCCTCGGCTGCGGCGGCAGTGGAGGGAGGCCTGCGTTTCCTTGCGGACGATCCTCGCGAGGCTGATCCCTCCAGTCTCCCTCGCGAGGCTGATCTTGCCAGCGATCCTCGCGAGGTCGATCGCGCCACCCTTAGCGATGGCTGCGGTCTTCCCAACATCATGCGTTTCTTCCTCCTCCTCGTCCGTAGCCTCGATCATTGCGGTCGGGGCGTCGGCCAATCCTCCCTTCTCGCACGGCTTGGAGCTCTTGACATTCGTTGGTGTTGTGGGTGTGGAGGTCGTGGTACACACAGTACCGGCTGCCTTTGAAAGACTCGGGCTGATCTCTGCCTCGCTTGGTGTATGGCTCTACCGCGAGCACGACAGCCCCCTTGCGCTTCACGTCCTTGGCCTTGGATTTCTTCTCTTCTGGGTCTGCGGCTGGCAGCTCGAGGAGGGAAAGGCGCCCTTCCTCAGCCCTGGCGCACTTGGTCGCCAAGTTGAACAGCTCCAAGGAAGTGCACAGATCTTCATGCATCGCTAGCTCCTCCTTCATCTTGATGTCGCGCACGCCATCGGAGAAGGCTGAGATGATGGCCTCCTCAGTCACCTTGGGAATCTTGAGACATGCGTTGTTGAAGCGCTGGATGTATTTCTGCAGGGTCTCCCCTGGTTGCTGCTTGATGCAGCGCATGTCGTGTCAGGCCCAAGATGCGACCCTATCCTAAAGGGTCTCGAAGGTCCCATCAAGTATAGAAGCACATCTTGAAGACGCTTTTGCAAGGTGGATATCATTACATCAACGTTACATAATAGATGGGGATACATACAAGAGGCATACAATGCCACACAAATACAACATCACAAAACATAAGAGCATCATCCAACTACGGATGAAACACAAACAGAAACTCAAACGACATCCACCCTGCTAGCCCAGGCTGCCGACCTGGAACCTATCCCCTGATCGAAGAAGAAGCAGAAGAAGAACTCCAAAACAAGCAAACACCGCTCTCGCGTCAAGATCATCGCATAACCTGTACCTGCAACTATAGTTGTAGTAATCTGTGAGCCACGAGGACTTAGCAATCCCATTACCATGGGTATCAAGACTAGCAAAGCTTAATGGGAAAGGAAGGGGTAAAGTGGTGAGTTTGCAGCAACAACTAAGCATATATGGTGGCTAACATACGCAAATAAGAGCGAGAAGAGAGCAAACAGAATGGTCGTGAAGCTAGCAATGATCAAGAAGTGATCCTGAACACCTACTTACGTCAAACATAACCCAAAAACCGTGTTCACTTCCCGGACTCTGCCAAAAAGAGACCATCACGGCTACACACGCGGTTGATGCGTTTTAATTCGGATCTGGTGTCAAGTTATCTACAACCGGACATTAACAAATTCCCATCTGCCACATAACCGCGGGCACGACTTTCGAAAGTTTATACCCTGCAAGGTTGTCCCAACTTAGCCCATGATAAGCTCTCGCGATCAACGGAGGATATACCTTCTCCCAGGAAGACCCGATCAGACTCGGAATCCCAGTTTACAAGACATTTCGACAATGGTAAAACAAGACCAGCAAAGCCGCTCGATGCACCGACAAATCCTGATAGGAGCTGCACATATCTCGTTCTCAGGGCAACACCGGATGAGACTAGCTACGAATCAAACCAGACTTCGAGTTTCCCCGAGGTGGCCCGCAGGCAGCTCAGTTCGGACCAACACTCGAAGGAGC
>NC_057798.1:506906233-506927754 GCF_018294505.1 Triticum aestivum | reverse complement strand
GGGTAAATGGTAAAACCAAGGTTGGGCCTTGCTGGAGGAGTTTTATTCAAAGCGAACTATCAAGGGGGTCCCATAAATCACCCAACCGCGTAAGGAACGCAAAATCCAGTATGACGGAAACTAGGGCGGCAAGAGTGGAACAGAACACCAGGCATAAGGCCGAGTCTTCCACCCTTTACCAAGTATATAGATGCATTAATTAAATAAGAGATATTGTGATATCCCAACATAATCCTGTCCACCATGGAGCAATCTTCAACTTCACCTACAACTAGCAACGCTATAAGAGGGCTGAGCAAAGCGGTAACATAGCCAAGCAACGGTTTGCTAGGAAGGGTGTAAAGGTTAGAGGCTGACATGGCAATATGGGAGGCTTGAAGAGCAAGTGATAGGTAGCGCAACATAGCTATAGAACGAAGCAACTAGCATAGCAATGATAGTAGTGAGATCCAGGGTAGCGGTCATCTTGCCTGAAATCCCACAAGGAAGAAGAACGAGTCCATGAAGAAGACGAACGGGAGTAGTCGAACGAATCCTCATAATCGCAACATTATCGGAACTAAGAAGCAACACCGGAAAGAAACAAACAACAAGGTAAATGCACAAGCATAAACATGGCATGATGCACAAACAAGTATGATGCATGTCCGGTTTAAAGAGGCATGGCATGGCAAAGTGCAACAAACAATACTACAAGTTTAGTGGAGCTCAATATGCAACGAGTTGCATATTGACGAAACTTCACAACAATTATTTAGTTCTCACCCGTTTAAACTACTCAACAATATTAAATGTTATTAAACATGGCAAGGGGTGAAGCATAATTAAACTACCTATCTAGGCAGGTTTAAATGAGGCCGGAACAACAAACAACAATTCCGGAAAATCCCCATATGCAAATTACGAATTTGGTACTGTTCTGCTCTAAACACAATTTTAGAGTTGTTAAACAGTAAAACAAAGTCCAGCATGTTAAACTAAGCATTTTTCCACCCCATTTACATATAAAGTTTATTAAATTCGGAGCTACAGTTATTTAGTTATGAAATAAATCATCTTAACATGGATGAAAATGGGATATAGTAAAACTAGATGAAATTCTAAGCATGTTACATATATGACATGTTTTATTTGGATGCATAGTTAAATAATTATTAGCAGTTTAAAACAGGGGCATTTCTGTAAAACTGTTAAACCTCGGATAATAGCTAAAATCACAGATCTGTAAAAAAAACAGACCGGGCCGAAATCTGCTGGGGAGCTGGGCTTGGGGTGGCTCACCATGGGCTAAGCCCAGTCGGTGGAGCAGGAGGCCAGGCAGGCCGGGTCTTAGCACGGCTGGGCCTTGACCAACAGGCGAAGGGGAGGTGGCCCAGGCGCGGGAGGTCGATCTGGTGCCAGCGACGCGGTCAACGGGCGCTGGCTCGCTGCTCCACCTGCAGCGAGACGAAGCAGGGCGATGCGATGCAGGGGACGCAGGGACTCCGGCGGGTCGACGGCAGCGAGGGATTGCCGGCACCTGGGGTTGAAGACGACTGGAGGAGGGCCGGAGCCATCGATTCCTCGTGGCAGTGGGGCGCCCATGACGGCTTCCTGTTCGACCTGAAGAGAGAGGGGTCGCGATGTGAGGGAGAGAGAAGAGCAGAGGAGGAAGGAAGGAGAAGGGCAGAGGCGAGGGGCACGGCCTGCTGGTGGCTCGCCGGAGCTCGGACGGGCTGAGGGGCACTGGATCTGGGCGACGGCAGGAGGCCGGCGGCGACGGCTGCTGCCGAAGGGGATCGAGGCGGCGTGGTGCAGATCCGGGTGCAGAAGTGGTGGAGGCGGCTGACGAACTCCATGGCGGGCCGGTTCCTACAGGCGAAAACGGCGCGGGGATTAGAGGGAGAGAACCAGGGGAAACAGGGTGAGGAGGAGGAGAGGCACGGCCCTGGGACCTAGCGTCCATGGCGGAGGAGCTTCCGCGGGCGTTCGGGACGGAGTTGGTGGCGTGCAAGGCGGGAGATGAGTCTGGGCACAGCAATGAGGAGAAACAGGAGGTGCTCAGGCGAAGGTAGGAAGGAGGGGCTCGGCATGGGGCTCGATCGTGGGTGTTGCCTCGATCCAAAATGGATCGAGCATCGCGGGAGGCTGCGGAGGTGGCTGGCTGCGGTGGAGGAGAAGATGCTGCAGGGTCGAGAGGATGTAGGGGAGGCATGCAGGCGACGCTGAAAGCGAGGAGGAGTGGCGCGGCTGTGGGTTGGTGAGGAAGGGATCTGGGAGGATCCCAATGAGAGAGTGGTGGCGGCGGGTAGGAGGAGATGGATGGGACAAGGGGGCTAGATTTTAGGGATTGGTCTAGGGTTGGACTATTCATATAGGTAGGGGATTAAGGCAGGGTTAACGCGATCCGTCCGATCGAAATCGGGCGGTCGAGAAAAATAGGTTAGGTGGCCCAAATAAGAAACCAGAGATATTTTATAGATGTTTGGGGATGATCCGGACCCAACGGTCATGACAACGCGGGTCGGGTCCGGGAGAAGTTTTCGGACTAGGTTGCGGAGGTGGTCGGTGGCTGTGCAGAGAGGCTCAAACGATCGGATAACAAATGAACGGTTACTCTTGAAAGGGATAACAAAGGCATGGGGGGATGCGGCAACTACGAGCGAATGCAAGTTTTAAAAACAATGTCAACAACGGGTGCCGACGCAATGCAAATGATGCGATGATGAAATGCATGACATGAACAAAATGCAAAACGAAAGACATAAACCCAAGCACGGAGAAAATAATATATCACATAGCCGGAAATGGCAAGAGTTGGAGTTAAGAATATGGAAAGTTGTATCCAGGGCGTTACAACACTCCACCACTGCGAGAGGATCTCGTCCCGAGATCTAGGATGGCACCGGAGAGAAAAGGAAGAGGAAGATAAGAGGTAAACTAAGTTGCTTGTTTGACAAAAGAGTGAAACCAAAGAACTTTGAGAGGTTGAAAAGTTGAAAGAAAGAACACAACAGAGTTGAACACAATTGAGAGCACTACAGTAGAGAATAGAAAGAAGGAACACCATGTGAACCTTGGAGGCTGCAAAGCTATGAATGATGAGTACAATGGACAAGAAGGAATTAGAACCACTCTGATTGAAATGAGATAAACACGAAACAAGGAAGATCAATTTGGGACAGCACTCCGGTTGAAAAGAGATGCAAGACTTGATAAGATGAGAGAACTCGAATGAAAACACGACACGCCGGTTAAAAGGATAAGCAAGAAAAGAACATGATCTTGACAAAACAAGGTGATGGGTGAAGAGCGCAACATCACAATGACTCCGGAATGAAAGAATAGAAGCTAGATCGTTGGAATAACAGAATGAAGAAGAAAATGCCAACTTCTGCCACAAATGAACATGGAAAGCACCCTTCCAAGAAGGTTATAACGGAGTTGATGGAAAACCAACAACGAAACGAGTAAGCTTGTAGTGGGCTTATGGAAAACTTCTCAAAATTGAGGGAAAATTCTGCCACTACCGAAAAACAATTGCTTGTTTAAGATCAAAGAAGAGATGAAAACTTCTTCCACAAAGACGATAAAGAGATAACTTGGATCATTGATAAGCACCACAAATAGCAACATTCCCAATGGAAGGCTTTAGGTGAAATATGACACAAGATAACTCCAATGGAGGGATTAATAGGTTGAAACGATCTCCTGAATGAAGAGAAAATGATGGATTCAAAATATCTCATTCTTGACAACATATGAATCATGAAACATGAAGGAAATTGTCAAGAGTGACATAACACCACCTCAAAAGATAAGGTAGAAAGAATTGCACTTTGGAATGCAAGATGAAGAATACTTGAGCTCCTCAAAACAAAAACATGTGTTTAGCACCATGTTTATTTTAGATTATAGCTTGGCGGATCATAGCTTCAAGAGAAATCTTGAAGAATGAAAAGAATCCTTGACGAACCACCATGTAGAGCCTCCATGGAGAACTCCGGTAATAAAAGGATGATAGAAAGAAAGAGAAGTTGAGAACACAAGGTGAAGCCTTGCAATGATTTAGATGGAGCTTCGGGACGAGTTAATTGAGAGCATGGAACTCCGGAAACAAAAGATGAAGCATCTCGAACCGAGAATGTGATATGATGAACAACTCTGGAAACAAGAAGCTAGATCACTTGGATGAAACAATAATAAGAATTACGTTATGCCTATCCTTCACAAATTTAAATTGATGACAAGCAACGGATTTGGCATACTACTTATTCTCGTAGAAAGGATTAAGAGAGATATAGTGCAAACTTGAGAAGGTATTGATGGAACCACCGGTGGGATTTGGAAACAATGAATATTTGATATGATAACGAAGGAAGTGAAATCTTGAATGAACCACCGTAAGAATTGAGAATGAAAGTAGCAAAGGCACGATTCACCGGGAAGAATTGGAAAAAATGAAGATACTTGAGGGGATTTAGATACATGAGAACGAAGAGATCATGAACTAATTAGACGATATTTGAGCGATGCACCGGAAGAATTCGAGAACGATAGCTACACGCTAAGAACGAAGAATTATGACAAGATGGCCTTCGGAGGAAAGAAATGGAAACAACTCATGAAATGCTTCGGATGGGTGAAAAGAATTGTCACAATAAAAACAATTATGAGAGGATGGCATCAAGCTTGAACTACGCATCTTTGGAAAAACGGGTAAGGATTTAAGAGGAACTCTTCTTCGGTTTTCAAAATCCGAGAATGACGACAAGAAACACCACCATGAATTGTTGAGACACTCTGGAACAAAGAAGAATATAAATGATGAACCAACGATGAAAAGAATTTGAAAGCAATCTTGGAGAAGGAATATGACTGATGAGAATTCATTCTTACGTCAAACTTGCAAAAGAATTTGAGAAAAACTCCGGGAAAATTAGAAGAGTCAGGTAAGATCCTGGAAAAAGACCTGTGGGTTAGGGCCCACTAAAAGATACACCATTGAACAATTGATTGAAAGGGAGGGTTGCACTGGTTGAATTAAATGGCTTGAATGAGAGAAAAAACCTTGAAGTAACTGAACAGATTAAGAATGGAAACATGATTCTTCTGAGATATATTGAGCACTCCGGATAAGAATAGAAAGAGGTGAACAATTAAGAGGTGCACTGACATGGAAAAACATTTGAAACGAGGAAAGGATATGATCCACACTGAAAGCTTGAATTAAATCCACCGGAGAAGAATACGAGAATGAAGAATGATGAACTTGAAGCTCCATTAGTATCTTCGTGAGAATCACCGGATAAGAACATTGGTTGAAAAGAGTGAAGAGACTTTACATGAGTAAATGGATACTTGATTAAAATATACGAGTCCTTGTAGAAGAGGGTGGGAGGGCAGGAAAACAAAGGCAACTTGGGATGGATGAAACAAACACCGGTGGGAAAACTTAGAGTTTGTCAGGACCCCGACTCGATGTCACATCGATCTAGCTGGTAACACCTCATATCACTTTGCGGCCTCACGCACGGTATCCCCACGGGCGTCGTCTTACCTTTTCGCGGGACCGTTTGCGCCTTTTGGCTCACGTATATGATAGTGTCGCTAGCTTCCATATGATAAGGAGCCCGGGCTGACATGACTAGTCGTAAACCCAAAGTGGCACAGACTTACAGGGACAGGCATCCATGACCCAGCTTCGAACGTGTCGGTCATCAGCAAGTGGGTCCGGGCTGTAGCACTGGGCTAGCAGGACTCCGGTAAACCGGGCTGTAGCGGGCTAACAGGACTCCGGTACTCAAAGCGTGACATTTCCCCGAAGGGACAGACACAGGAACGAAGAAGGACACATGCCGGCCAGCCTAAGTGTTCCAGAGCAGTAGCAAGCTACCATGGCTCAGCGGTAACACTAGGAGACATTTCCCGGTAAGAGAGGCTACTAAAGATAAACAACTAGATAGTCAGATCCCACACATACCAAGCATTTCAATCATACACACAATATGCTCGATATGCGCAAATACAACGAAGCATCACAACATGACTCTACGACACAAGTACTTTATTTAAGGCTCAGGGAGCCATACATATCATACACAAAGGTACGGGTCTCACGACCCAACATACAAGTCATACAGTCATACAAACCAGCAGCAGAAGTAACTTGTCTGAGTACAGACAACTAGTAAAATAAAAGAGGCTTGGAAAGCCTAGCTATACTACGTGGTCCTTCACAAGATCAGGGTCACCACCTGGGTCTTTAGCCTACTCGTTGATGTCAACGTCTACATAGAACCCATCAGAAGGGGTTGCAGCGTCTTCTGTAAAAATGTAGATTATAGCAACATGAGTACAAAGGTACTCAGCAAGACTTACATCAGATCCTACATACATGCATAGTGTCAAGAAGGGTTGGTGGAGTTATTGCAGCAAGCCAGCTCTGACTCTTGGCTAGGCTATCCTACGATACTCCAACTTGAAATGGTTTTGCACACACGAGTCCACTACTCACCACTTCAATACACTACCGAGGATCCACCTCCGTCTTCCTACGGAAGAGCCATCCTCGGCACTCACACTTATCTTGAGGCTTTTAGTAGTTTCCATTTGCTTGTCTATGAACTGTATAGGCAACCAAGTAGTCCTTTACCGCGGACGCGGCTATTCGAATAGATCATGTTAACCCTGCAGGGGTGTACTTCTTCATACATGTTTCCACCACTTAGCGTCTGCACACGACATGTGCTCGGCAGACTTCAAGCGAAAGCCGACGTGGGTGTAGACCACGACCTACCTAAACACTTAAGCCTCTAGTCCAGGTTTATCGCCTATTCAGGTTCCATCCGCAGGGAGTCCGGCCGAGGTTTCCCATACGGCCCCGAACGATGTGAACAGGGTTCCCGAGATACCTAACAGGTATTCGGTACACCGTGCCACGTACCTACCGCATCACAGCCCACCCCTACGGTCAGCGCTGTCCACGGCCTCCAGTAGGCTACAAACACCAGAAACTACTTGCAACTCCTGGACAGAGAGCTAGGGTGATTAAGAAGTCGAGCGGGGTCATATTTCAGGGCCCAATGCATGGTAGTAGTTGTATCTTAAATCACACATACAGATCTCAGTGCTTAAGGTCGGCTTCAATGAAACAACCCACCATGTACTCCTACATGGCCTCTCATCGATACCTTTACCAAATCGTGTTCACCACACCACTCTCATTACCGGCATAATCATTTCATTCTAGCCCATCACCCAGATGAACCAGACCTGACACGACTCTAAGCATAGCAGGCATAGCAAGGTAGGAACAACACATACATAGGGCTCAATCAACTCCTACACATGCTAGTGGGTTTCATCTAGTTACTGTGGCAATGACAGGTCATGCAGAGGAAATGGGTTCAACTACCGTAGCACACAGCAGTTTGAATCGCGTTGTCTTAATGCAGTAAAGAGAGCAGGAGCGAGAACATGGGTTTGTATCGATATGATCAAATGGTTGGTTGCTTGCCTGATGGTTTGATGCACTGATACGGTTCTTCGTTAGGGTAATCACGGTACTCCTCGGAGGCAGAACCTGTCGCAAAGGACACCGATACACAACCATCACCAAACAATGTGCAACAATATGATGCATGCATGAAACATGGCAATATGAGTGTGTTGGGCTAATGCAACTAAAACCAGAAGGGTTTGAACAAATTTGAATCAAGGATTCAAATTTCAAATTCAAATATGGCCTTTTAAAGTGCTTTTCCTTGTTCTGCTTAAAACATCAATTTAACTTGTTTGATCATGCATGAAAATAGTACAGATGGATAGATTGGATTTTTCTGATCATTTTTCATATATAATTTGTCCAATTTGGAGTTACAGAATAAAAGTTATGAATTTTTGAAGTTTAAATAATATTCTGGAATTTCCTGATTTAATTTAAATCCAGAAATTAGTTACTGCGTCAGCCTGACGTCAGTGTGACGTCAGCAGGTCAACGGGACAGGTCTGGGTCAAACCTGACAGTGGGTCCCGCATGTCAGGGTGATTATTTTAATTAAGATTTGATTAAAACTAATCCTGTATAATTAGCAGGGCTGGGCCCCACCTGTCATTGACTCAGGGGAGTCAACCAGGGCCCACCCGGGGACAAAGTCAAAACCAGCGACGCCGGCGTTTAGCCGCCGGCGAGCCAGACGCGGCGGCGGGAGTGGTTTTGGCCATTTCGGCCACCAAAGGGGCCGCGGAGACCACCGGAGTGGAGCTGAGGACAAACCGCAGCTCTTGGCGGAGTCCGTTGGGGTCGGGGTGGCCGGAGTCGACGGCGGCGAGCTCGGCTGCGGCCGCCGAGGTTCGGTCGTGCACGGGAACAGGGTTGGAGCTCGAAGTCGAGCGAAGCGAGGCGCTAGGGATGCTCTACGGGGTCTTGCGAACTCGTTGGACTCGCCGGGGTGACCAAATGGTCACCGGAGTGCGTCGACGGCGAGCTCGGCGACGGCGGAGGTTCGGCCGTGGTGGGGAGGAGGCTACGGTGGGGAAACGAGGGGGAGGAGAGGGGGAAACGGTGGCGTAGCTCACCGCGGTTGCAGTGGGCGTCGAAGCGGGCTCGGGGACGCGCCGGAGACGACGAATTCGACGGCGACGATGGTCGGAGCCCGAAGAGGGGAACGGCGACGTGGCGGCGATGCAGGGCTTCCGGGGAGCTGTGGAGCGGTGGGGAGGAAGAGGGGGTCGTGGCGGAGCTTCTGAGCTAGTCGGGGGAGCGAGGGGTGGCCGGAGATGGCTGCTACGGCGAACGGCGGCGACGGTGGTGTTCGGCCGTGTGAGAGAGAGAGCGAGGAAGAGGAGGGAAGAGCCGGGAGAGAGTGAGAGAGAGCAGGGGGGATCGGGACGGCCTGCGGGAGTCGTCCACGCGGCCAGGAGCTCGTCGGCAAGCAGGAGGTGGCCGCGCGGCCGTGCGCGTGCGAGCACGCAGCAGCTTCGGGGCGAGGGGAGGAAGACGACGGAGGGTTGCAGTGGTGGGCTGGGCTGGCTGCTGGCTGGGCCGGCCAGCTGGCTGGGCCGCACAGTGGAGGAGCCCAGGTAAGCTCCTCCTGTTATATATTTTTCTGTTTTCTAATTTCTGACATTTGTTTTGATTTAAAAAATATATTAAATCATTTATTTAACTTATGCCAATTTTTGCAGGAGCTATATATATTATTCCAGAGCTCTTTTATAAATGGCATAATATTTGGGCATATATTAATATATATAATTAATATATTTCCAATGCAAATACTTATGCATTAATTCCAAATGCCCAAAATAAATGTCCATGAGCCACTAAAAATATTGGTTTGATTTTTATCTCTGTCCAATATTTTCAGAGAGCAACATGAGCATTTTCTTGGATCCTTTTGGAGAAATTTTATTTGGGTCATTTTCAAAATGATTCTGAGGGTTTCACAGATCCCCATTTCAAGTTTCTGATGAAGGAGTAAACATGATGCAACACTCTAATGCATGGCTAACTAGGATGTGACAACTCACCCCCACTCAAAAGAATCTCGTCCCGAGATTTGGGTTCCTCCGGGAAGAAGGCGGGATACTCGAGTCGAAGACGATCCTCCCTTTCCCAAGTTGCTTCATCCTCAGAATGGTGCGACCATTGAACCTTGAGAAACTTGATATTATGACGTCGCGTGGTACGTTCGGCTTGATCGAGGATACGAATGGGGTACTCTCGATATGTAAGATCATCTTGGAGATCAAGCGTTTCGTGGTCCACTCCACGGATAGGATCCGAGAAGCAACGCCTGAGTTGAGAAACGTGGAAGACATCGTGAACTCTGGAGAGGTGCGGAGGTAGTTCCAATTGGTAGGCAACTTCTCCTCGTTTGGCGAGAATGCGAAAAGGTCCAATGTAACGAGGAGCCAATTTGCCT
The DNA here is from genome assembly GCF_018294505.1 of Triticum aestivum. Lineage (NCBI taxonomy): Eukaryota > Viridiplantae > Streptophyta > Magnoliopsida > Poales > Poaceae > Triticum > Triticum aestivum. The sequence continues at coordinate 506,917,846 of NC_057798.1, read as the reverse complement.
TTGATACCGAAACGATGGGTTCCCTTCAGAGGGGTGACCCGAAGATAAGCCTTCTCGTCAACCTCGAAAGTCATAGCCTTATGTTTTCGGTCATATTGACTCTTTTGACGAGATTGGGCTGTTTTCAACTTTTCACGAACGATACGAACTTGTTCTTCTGCTTCCTGAATCATATCCGGGCCAAAGAATTGTCTTTCCCCGGTCTCTGACCAGTTAAGGGGTGTTCGACACCGTCGTCCATAGAGAACTTCAAAAGGGGCTTTACCCAAGCTAGATTGATAGCTGTTGTTGTAAGCGAATTCGGCAAATGGAAGGCACTTCTCCCAGTCCATTCCGAATGAGATAACAGAGGCTCGAAGCATGTCTTCTAGAATCTGATTGACGCGTTCCACTTGACCACTTGACTGAGGGTGGAAAGCGGTGCTAAAAGAGAGACGAGTTCCCATAGCATTTTGGAAACTTTCCCAAAATCGAGAGGTGAAAAGACTTCCTCGATCCAAGTTAATTTCCAAAGGAACACCATGGAGAGACACTATTCGGGAGATGTACAAATCTGCCAGCTGACTAGCGGTTATGCTCTCACGAACAGGTAAGAAATGAGCTACTTTGGAAAGACGATCGACCACGACGAAAATAGCATTATTCCCTCTCTTGGTCCTGGGAAACCCGGTAATGAAATCCATACAAATTTTATCCCATTTCCATTCAGGAATAGCTAAGGGTTGAAGGGTGCCAGCAGGCTGTTGGTGCTCTGCTTTTACACGACGACAGACGTCGCAATTTGCAATATACTGAGCAATTTCTCTCTTCATCCTAGTCCACCAGAACCTCTGGCGTAGGTCCTGATACATTTTAGTGCTACCGGGATGAATGGTGAGAGGAGATTCATGAGCTTCCTTAAGGATCAACTGCCGCAGATGCTGGTTCTTGGGAACCACTAGACGGTTCTCAAAGTACACAACACCATGATCATTTGTGGAGAAACAACTAGCACCTCCTCTAGCAATGTTCTCTTTGATTTTAGATATTCCCTTATCTCGCTTTTGGGCAGCGATGATTTGATCCGTAAGAGTAGGTTTTGCTACCAAGCTGGAAAGAAAACCTTGAGGTACAATGTGAAGGTTAAGCTTCCGAAATTCCTCATGGAGAAGCGGTTGACTTTGTTGTAACATCAGGTTGTTACAATAAGATTTACGACTTAGCGCATCAGCCATGACGTTGGCTTTCCCTGGGGTGTAGGTTATTCCTAAGTCGAAGTCTGTGATCAATTCAACCCAACGTCTCTGCCTGAGATTCAAATCCGGTTGGGTGAAAATATACTTCAGACTTTGGTGATCAGTGAATATTTCGCAACGATTACCGAGGAGGTAATGTCGCCAGGTCTTAAGTGCATAGACTACGGCTGCAAGCTCTAGATCATGGGTAGGATAATTCTCCTCATGTGGGTGCAATTGCCGTGAAGCGTAAGCAATTACGTGTCGATCTTGCATAAGAATGCAACCTAGTCCTTGTCGCGAGGCGTCGCAGTAGATAACAAAGTCCTTGGAGAAGTCTGGCGGTACCAGTACGGGAGCAGAGGTCAGGCGTCTTTTCAGTTCCTGAAAGCTGTGCTCACATTGTGGAGTCCATTCGAACTTCTTATCTTTCTTGAGAAGTTCGGTTAGAGGTTTAGCAACCTTGGAGAAGTTCTCGACAAAGCGACGACAATAGCTCGCTAAGCCTAGAAAACTCCGAACTTGCTTGACCGATTCAGGCGGAGTCCAATTAAGGACGGCTTGAACTCGCTCAGGGTTAACAGCAATACCTTTACTAGATATTACATGACCCAGATAGGTCACTTCTGACAACCAGAATTCACATTTTGAAAATTTGGCATAAAGGCGATGCTCTCGAAGTTTCTTCAACACTAGCCTTAAATGTTCGGCATGTTCTTCCTCGTTCTTGGAGTAGATGAGTATATCATCGAGATAAACTACGACAAATTTATCCAAATACTCCATGAAGATTGAGTTCATTAACCGAGAAAAGGTGGCTGGAGCGTTGGTTAAACCGAAGGACATGACGGTGTACTCGTATTGGCCATAACGAGTAACAAAGGCCGTTTTTAGGAATGTCCCTGTTTCTGATTTTGATTTGATGGTAGCCCAACCTCAAATCCATCTTGGAGAAGACTGAGGATCCAGCGAGCTGATCATACAGATCGTTGATCCTGGGAAGTGGATATTTGTTCTTGATTGTGACCAAATTGACAGGTCGGTAATCTACAACCATCCGGTCCGTACCATCCTTCTTCTTGACGAATAGGACGGGGCAAGCCCACGGAGATGAACTAGGGCGGATGAAACCCTTTTTCAAGGATTCATCGAGTTGTTTCTTAAGCTCGGCTAGTTCTAGTGGTGCCATCTTATAGGGTCTTCTAGCAATCGGAACGGTTCCGGGGATGAGGTCGATTACGAACTCAACATCCCTGTCAGGTGGAACACCTGGCAATTCCTCTGGAAAGACATCCGGGAAGTCACAGACTACCGACACGTCCTCAAGGTCTGGCAAAGGGCTGGCGTTAAGAGAATATAATTGTCGCTTGGCTATTCGGGTCAAGACATTGACTATCTTCCCCGAAGGATGGGTGAGTTGAACAGTCCTAGAGAAGCAATCAATCTTGGCTTGATGAGCTGACATCCAGTCCATACCCAAAATGATATTAATATCTGAAGATTTAAGGGCTATCAAAGATGCGAGAAAAACAAGTCTGTCGACTTGGATTTCATTTCCATGGCTTACTCTAGAGGTTTGCCATTTGGATCCCGGAGTTTGAATTACCATAGAGGTTGGCATATCACCGAATGCGACGTTATGCAAGCGAGCATAGTTTTCAGATATAAAAGAATGAGAGGCTCCTGTATCGAAAAGAACAGATGCCGGGTGGCAATTAACAAGAAGCGTACCGAGAACGACGTTGGGATCCTCTTGAGCTTCTTCGGCAGAGATACAGTTGACATGGCCACGTGAAGCGGTGACCGGCTTGGCGTGGAATATTTTTCCTGTCGGCTTGCCACGGCCAACAGCTTTAGCAGACTGGTTGGGGTTGGTCTGGGGACACTCACGCATATAGTGACCAGATTCCCCACATTTGAAACAAGTCACGGAACTGGTACGTGGAGGAGCATTATTGGTTGGACCCCCATAGGGTTTGGTCGGTGCAGACTGTTGAACAGGGCGAGGCGCCTGGAAAGATGGCCTCGGTGTGAACCTGGGTGGCAGGGCGGTGTTGGGCACCCACACGTGGCGCTTCTGAGGACCAGCACCGGATGAGGAACCCATGTCACGGCCATGCTTGCGTGTTGCATCATAATCAGTCTGACCAGTTTCAGCACTGATGGCCTTGTTAACAAGTTTCTGAAAGGATGTGCACTCATGCAGACGGAGGTCGCGGCGAAGCTCAGGACTAAGGCCCTTACGGAACCTTGCTTGCTTCTTGGCGTCAGTAGACACTTCCTCAGTTGCATATTGGGCGAGATTACCAAACTCCCTGCTATAGACATCCACAGAAAGTCGGCCTTGGGTGAAACTGCAAAATTCTTCACGTTTACGGTCCATGAGACCCTCCGGAATGTGATGTTCACGGAAAGCCTCGCTGAACTCAGCCCAAGTAGTGACATGGCCCGCTGGGCGCATAGCTCCATAATTCTCCCACCATAGACTGGCGGGGCCTTCAAGATGATATGCAGCAAAGGTGACCTTGTCAGCCTCCGCTACCAGCGCGGAACGCAGTTTGTGAGAGATACTGCGAAGCCAGTCATCAGCGTCGAGAGGCTCGACGGAGTGGTGGAACGTGGGTGGATGCAATTTGATAAAATCACTGAGTGACACCACGTTAGCCCTCTGATGGTGTGCTGTATTCTGTTCAATACGCTCCAACAAACGGTTTGTCTCCCGCTTGTTTCTCTCAGCTTCCATCATAACCTCGGCTAGTGAAGGAGGATGAGGCAGATTTGCATCCCTGGCTTCACTGCCTTCGGCCTGCTCTTGGGAAGCAGGGTTAGCGCGCGTGTTGACCATCCTAGGTAAACAAGACAATGATTTAGTCAGGATGGTAAAATTCCGACATAGGATACATAATGTAGGGAATAACTCGGAATGCAAGATGATCATCCGTATGACATGGTAGATACAGAAACTGCTTCTTTTATTCCATCGTCATACACACCATACAGGGTTTAGTACAAGACCAAACAAGTACTATTACGGTGAAAAGAGGATTACATCTCATCGAAGGCATCCCAAGCTCCTATACATTATTTTTCTACACCTCCGGAAAGAGTACAAACTAGGTCATATCCCACGAGTCACGCAGGACGATAGACGACACGGCTAGTGCGAACTAGTGATACTACCACTAACTCAGACCGATCCGTAGTAGTCCTCGTAGAAGTCGCCTCCATAGCCTGGAAGTTCAACATGATCATCCGGAAACAGACGATCTCGCGGAGCTTGTGGACCATAGGGGCTAGGATGAGGCCTTGGACCAACAAACGGTGGCCTGCGGGGGCCACGAGGTGGGGTGATGCCTCCTACATCACGCCAAACCATTACGTCCGGCAGAGCAGATCTCACAGGATAGAGATCGCGCATATCTGAATATCCAGCTTGCACCGCCGGTGCGAACCGAGTCAAAGTGGCCCAGTGGTCAGCACGGGTATTGAAGAGCTCTAACCTTAAGGCCCGATTTTCACGGTCCTTATCCTCGAGCATCTCAACAGTGGTGCGAGTTCGTGAATCCTCCTGAGTGGGGTCAGCATAGATAGCCTGGAGATATCCTTGTGCTCCCGGAAGTGATCCTGGCATATACCGGAAATCAGAGTCCCGAAATAAACCAGATCTGACTCGCATAATGGTCATCATAGAGTAGGCGGCGTCCTGCACAACCATCTCAATAGTAACCCCGAGTCCATAGGAGCAGTGAAGAGGCTCGGTGGATCCAGGATAAGATGGAAATATCCTGACAGTGCAGAGATACTGGCTTTGATTAAAATCTCGGAATTGCTCTTCGACCGTGTACTCGGGATACCAGCGGTATCCAGCCTCAGTCATTACCCTGACCAACTTAGCAGTATGGCCGGGTACATCTAGACATCGAGTCAGGCGAACCACTTGATTGAGGTCGCGAGTGGCCATCTGAAAGCACAATCATAATGCAAAGGCATTAGAATTTCTAGCAAAATTTCGGCAGCATAACAGCTGTAAATGCTCAAAAAGGATTTTGAGACATTTGACAAAGGATTTCGTACACACTCAACATCACCATATCAAAGTTCTAAAACCATTCTGGCAACATAATGTGGTAGTAGAACTGAACTAGGCTTGTAACCATCAAACTTATAAGGTACTACTGATTAGTAACACGTGATCCTGATAGAGAGAATAGATCCTAATTCCTTAACCCCCGGTGGAAGAATGGACTGACTCAGATCAGAAAGTCATAAGGTATAAGGAGTAAAAAGAGCCTTACGTTCCAACCCACAAACAATTCCCCTACATATAACTAAAGAATTTCTAGACTCAACATCGACCAGTTTGGCTTGGAGAACCTACAGGCAGTCCGGCTCTGATGCCAACGCTGTCAGGACCCCGACTCGATGTCACATCGATCTAGCTGGTAACACCTCATATCACCTTGCGGCCTCACGCACGGTATCCCCACGGGTGTCGTCTTACCTTTTCTCGGGACCGTTTGCGCCTTTTGGCTCACGTATATGATAGTGTCGCTAGCATCCATATGATAAGGAGCCCGGGCTGACATGACTAGTCGTAAACCCAAAGTGGCACAGACTTACAGGGACAGGCATCCATGACCCAGCTTTGAACGTGTCGGTCATCAGCAAGTGGGTCCGGGCTGTAGCACTGGGCTAGCAGGACTCCGGTAAACCGGGCTGTAGCGGGCTAACAGGACTCCGGTACTCAAAGCGTGACATTTCCCCGAAGGGACAGACACAGGAACGAAGAAGGACACATGCCGGCCAGCCTAAGTGTTCCAGAGCAGTAGCAAGCTACCATGGCTCAGCGGTAACACTAGGAGACATTTCCCGGTAAGAGAGGCTACTAAAGATAAACAACTAGATAGTCAGATCCCACACATACCAAGCATTTCAATCATACACACAATATGCTCGATATGTGCAAATACAACGAAGCATCACAACATGACTCTATGACACAAGTACTTTATTTAAGGCTCAGGGAGCCATACATAACATACACCAAGGTACGGGTCTCACGACCCAACATACAAGTCATACAGTCATACAAACCAGCAGCGGAAGTAAGTTGTCTGAGTACAGACAACTAGTAAAATAAAAGAGGCTTGGAAAGCCTAGCTATACTACGTGGTCCTTCACAAGCTCAGGGTCACCACCTGGGTCTTTAGCCTACTCGTTGATGTCAACGTCTACATAGAACCCATCAGAAGGGGTTGCAGCATCTTCTGTAAAAATGTAGATTATAGCAACATGAGTACAAAGGTACTCAGCAAGACTTACATCAGATCCTACATACATGCATATTATCAAGAAGGGTTGGTGGAGTTATTGCAGCAAGCCAGCTTTGACTCTTGGCTAGACTATCCTACGATACTCCAACTTGAAATGGTTTTGCGCACACGAGTCCACTACTCACCACTTCAATACACTACCGAGGATCCACCTCCGTCTTCCTACGGAAGAGCCATCCTCGGCACTCACACTTATCTTGAGGCTTTTAGTAGTTTCCATTTACTTGTCTATGAACTGTATAGGCAACCAAGTAGTCCTTTACCGCGGACGCGGCTATTCGAATAGATCATGTTAACCCTGCAGGGGTGTACTTCTTCATACATGTTTCCACCACTTAGCGTCTGCACACGACATGTGCTCGGCAGACTTCAAGCGAAAGCCGACGTGGGTGTAGACCACGACCTACCTAAACACTTAAGCCTCTAGTCCAGGTTTATCGCCTATTCAGGTTCCATCCGCAGGGAGTTCGGCCGAGGTTTCCCATACGGCCCCGAACGATGTGAACAGGGTTCCCGAGATACCTAACGGGTATTCGGTACACCGTGCCACGTACCTACCGCATCACAGCCCACCCCTACGGTCAGCGCTGTCCACGGCCTCCAGTAGGCTACAAACACCAGAAACTACTTGCAACTCCTGGACAGAGAGCTAGGGTGAATAAGAAGTCGAGCGGGGTCATATTTCAGGGCCCAATGCATGGTAGTAGCTGTATCTTAAATCACATATACAGATCTCAGTGCTTAAGGTCGGCTTCAATGAAACAACCCACCATGTACTCCTACATGGCCTCTCATCGATACCTTTACCAAATCGTGTTCACCACACCATTCTCATTACCGACATAATCATTTCACTCTAGCCCATCACCCAGATGAACCAGACCTAACACGACTCTAAGCATAGCAGGCATAGCAAGGTAGGAACAACACATACATAGGGCTCAATCAACTCCTACACATGCTAGTGGGTTTCATCTAGTTACTGTGGTAATGACAGGTCATGCAGAGGAAATGGGTTCAACTACCGTAGCACACAGCAGTTTGAATCGCGTTGTCTTAATGCAGTAAAAGAGAGCAGGAGCGAGAACATGGGATTGTATCGATATGATCAAATGGTTGGTTGCTTGCCTGATGGTTCGATGCACTGATATGGTTCTTCGTTAGGGTAATCACGGTACTCCTCGGAGGCAGAACCTGTCGCAAAGGACATCGATACACAAGCATCACCAAACAATGTGCAACAATATGATGCATGCATAAAACATGGCAATATGAGTGTGTTGGGCTAATGCAACTAAAACCAGAAGGGTTTGAACAAATTTGAATCAAAGATTCAAATTTTAAACTCCAAACATGGCCTTTTAAAGTGCTTTTCCTTGTTCTGCTTAAAACATCAATTTAACTTGTTTGATCATGCATGAAAATAGTACAGATGGATAGATTGGATTTTTCTGATCATTTTTCATATATAATTTGTCCAATTTGGAGTTACAGAATAAAAGTTATGAATTTTTGAAGTTTAAATAATATTCTGGAATTTCCTGATTTAATTTAAATCCAGAAAATCAATTACTACGTCAGCCTGACGTCAGTGTGACGTCAGTGGTCAACTGAACAGGTCTGGGTCAAACCTGACAGTGGGTCCCGCATGTCAGGGTGATTATTTTAATTAAGATTTAATTAAAACTAATCCTGTATAATTAGCAGGGCTGGGCCCCACCTGTCATTGACTCAGGGGAGTCAACCAGGGCCCACCCGGGGTCAAAGTCAAAGCCAGCGACGCCGGCGGTTAGCCGCCGGCGAGCCAGACGCGGCGGCGGGAGTGGTTTTGGCCATTTCGGCCACCAAAGGGGCCACGGAGACCACCGGAGTGGAGCTGAGGACAAACCGCAGCTCTTGGCGGAGTCCGTTGGGGTCGGGGTGGCCGGAGTCGACGGCGGCGAGCTCGGCTGCGGCCGCCGGGGTTCGTTCGTGCACGGGAACAGGGTTGGAGCTCGAAGTCGAGCGAAGCGAGGCGCTAGGGATGCTCTACGGGGTCTTGCGAACTCGTTGGACTCGCCGGGGTGACCAAATGGTCACCGGAGTGCGTCGACGGCGAGCTCGGCGACGGCGGAGGTTCGGCCGTGGTGGGGAGGAGGCTACGGTGGGGGAACGAGGGGGAGGAGAGGGGGAAACGGTGGCGTAGCTCACCGCGGTTGCAGTGGGCGTCGAAGCGGGCTCGGGGACGCGCCGGAGACGATGAATTCGACGGCGACGATGGTCGGAGCCCGAAGAGGGGAACGGCGACGTGGCGGCGATGCAGGGCTTCCGGGGAGCTGTGGAGCGGTGGGGAGGAAGAGGGGGTCGTGGCGGAGCTTCTGAGCTAGTCGGGGGAGCGAGGGGTGGCCGGAGATGGCTGCTACGGCGAACGGCGGCGACGGTGGTGTTCGGCCGTGTGAGAGAGAGAGCGAGGAAGAGGAGGGAAGAGCCGGGAGAGAGTGAGAGAGAGCAGGGGGGATCGGGACGGCCTGAGGGAGTCGTCCACGCGGCCAGGAGCTCGTCGGCAAGCAGGAGGTGGCCGCGCGGCCGTGCGCGCGCGAGCACGCAGCAGCTTCGGGGCGAGGGGAGGAAGACGACGGAGGGCTGCAGTGGTGGGCTGGGCCGGCTGCTGGCTGGGCCGGCCAGCTGGCTGGGCCGCACAGTGGAGGAGCCCAGGTAAGCTCCTCCTGTTATATATTTTTCTGTTTTCTAATTTCTGACATTTGTTTTGATTTAAAAAATATATTAAATCATTTATTTAACTTATGCCAATTTTTGCAGGAGCTATATATATTATTCCAGAGCTCTTTTATAAATGGCATAATATTTGGGCATATATTAATATATATAATTAATATATTTCCAATGCAAATACTTATGCATTAATTCCAAATGCCCAAAATAAATGTCCATGAGCCACTAAAAATATTGGTTTGATTTTTATCTCTGTCCAATATTTTCAGAGAGCAACATGAGCATTTTCTTGGATCCTTTTGGAGAAATTTTTATTTGGGTCATTTTCAAAATGATTCTGAGGGTTTCATAGATCCCCATTTCAAGTTTCTGATGAAGGAGTAAACATGATGCAACACTCTAATGCATGGCTAACTAGGATGTGACAGAGTTGATCTTGCGGATGTTGAAATGATAGGATCCACCTGAAGAGAAGCACACCGGCTGGAAACAATTGACATGACAATCTCGATGATCAAAAGGATTAGTACTCCCATAGAAATATGAGAACACCGCTTGAAAGGTATGGAATCAACACTTGACATTGAAGCAACTCGAATACCACAAATAAAACAAAACAAAGGATTTGGCTTCCAGAATAAGCCAGAACAAATACATATGATAGAGATTTACCCAATCCCATATCATGCATCTGTCGAAAAGATATTCTAGGAGCTACTGGAATTCCCACCTATAAACTCCCGAAACTTTCTGGTTATGCAATCTGGTGTTGGGGATACAGGGGAAGCAATATATCTCACCCAAACTAACAATCCCTACATCCAGCTGTATCCATCCGTCAACACATAACCAAGAAAACTCCGGAAATTGTGTACCTGAACCTTCGAAAAGCATCCGTTATACGAGCTATGGCAATGCTCCCGAACTCCAGCCCCAGTACTGGGTGGCTTCGAGGTTATCTCACCAACAATTGCATAAAAGAGATGTTCGATGTCGGCAAAACTCAGGTATTCTAGAACTGCAACGATAAAATTGTGACGACAACACCTTGGATCTCAACTCCCCAGGTCACTGCCACATAAAAGACAGGAGGCACCAAGAACAATGTTCTCATCACAAAACCATCGGAATGATTCCAAGATACCCACATGATCCTAAATTTTTTTTTGTGAAAAATTGAGGAGAGGAAAGACAAAACATCTACGTCGAGAGTCCTCACCAGAGCGACGAAGGGGGCTGAGGAGTAAAAAGAATCCTACTCTCCGATACATACAATCCTAAGACTCAAAATAGTTTTCTTCTAGACTCAACAACGGACAACAATCAAGGGCGCTCCTATGGTCGGTCGAGGCTATGATTACCAACTTGTCACGCCCAAGATGCGACCCTATCCTAAAGGAACTCGAAGGTCCCATCAAGGATAGAAGCACATCTTGAAGACGCTTTTGCAAGGTGGAAATCATTACGTCAACGTTACATAATAGATGGGGATACATACAAGAGGCATACAATACCACACGAATACAACATCACAAAACATAAGAGCATCATCCGACTACGGATGAAACACAAACAGAAACTCAAACGACATCCACCCTACTAGCCCAGGCTGCCGACCTGGAACCTATCCCCTGATCAAAGAAGAAGAAGAAGAAGAACTCCAAAACAAGCAAACATCGCTCTCACGTCAAGATCATCGCATAACCTATACCTGCAACTGTAGTTGTAGTAATCTATGAGCCACGAGGACTCAGCAATCCCATTACCATGGGTATCAAGACTAGCAAAGCTTAATGGGAAAGGAAGGGGTAAAGTGGTGAGTTTGCAACAGCGACTAAGCATATATGGTGGCTAACATACACAAATAAGAGCGAGAAGAGAGCAAACAGAACGGTCGTGAAGCTAGCAATGATCAAGAAGTGATCCTGAACTCCTACTTACGTCAAACATAACCCAAAAACTGTGTTCACTTCCCGGACTCTGCCGAAAAGAGACCATCACGGCTACACACGCGGTTGATGCGTTTTAATTTGGATCTGGTGTCAAGTTATCTACAACCGGACATTAACAAATTCCCATCTGCCACATAACCGCGGGCACGGCTTTCGAAAGTTTATACCCTGCAGGGGTGTCCCAACTTAGCCCATGATAAGCTCTCGCGATCAACGAAGGATATACCTTCTCCCAGGAAGACCCGATCAGACTCGGAATCCCGGTTTACAAGACATTTCGACAATGGTAAAACAAGACCAGCAAAGCCGCCCGATGCACCGACAAATCCCGATAGGAGCTGCACATATCTCGTTCTCAGGGCAACACCGGATGAGACTAGCTACGAGTAAAACCAACCCTCA